>NC_056730.1:900154320-900309320 GCF_019279795.1 Protopterus annectens
CATCTAGTTAAAGGAATGCCTGGCTCCAATGCCATCCTGTTCACAAAAAGGAAATGAAGCAGAGGAAAATTTGTGAGGCAGTGAGTCTAACTGCTCCACCACAGCCTTTTTATGATTAATCATTACAATTCCTCGGAGACCATCAGCATATATATATGTGTGAGTGTGTGTGTGTGTGTGTATGTATATATATATATATATATATATATATATATATATCAGCATGTTACAGAGGTATACGTATAAGCCATATAAACATGTGGCAAGTTTCATTCCATTGGGTCCCAGCACAGCAACTGAAGGAACTGCACAACTTATCTGCAGGCACACTTTCTCCTTCTTTGGTGTTTCTAAAGTGGTCACATGAAGACAGGCTTATGTTGTAAGTAAAATGCACATGCAGGTTTGCTCCTCCACTGCCAACAACAGAATAGTACACAAATGCAAAGGTTTCTTCCCGGCATAAGCTCCACCTTGCTAGCAACTACCTTTATCCAAGTCCATTGGAAATACCAACTATATGTATATCTGACAACTTTCAGGGTCTGATATTTAGACTCAGTATCAGATTCTAAGTACATGTGGGCAAAATCCTCACTGTCACTCAATCCAAAGTCCATTACTTATGTTTGTCATTCACTTTCTACTGTCAGCACCATTTATTTATTCCATGCTTTATCATTTTTGGACCATTTATTTATTCCATGCTTTAGCATTTTTGGGCTATTTATTTATTTCATTCTTTATTATTTCTGGGCCACTTATTTACTCCATGCTTTATCATTTTTGGGCCATTTATTTATTTATTCTATGCTTTTTCATTTTGTGCTCATAATTCTCATTACCGTCGATCATCCCTCCTGCTCACAGCAGTTGCCCATTCTTTCCCTCAGGGGTGACAACCCATGAGTAATGAACAGATGGAACTCTGCCATCATTTGCACTGTTCTGTGGAAATATTATTCTTAAAACATGTGTTTCCCAGTTCTCATGTCTGCTGATGTCCAAGTGGTTGATGTGCCATTGACACCTGCTGAGAGTGTGTCTCCTGTTTTGCAAGAGATATACCCTCAGCCATTCCCACCTTGACAGCAAGCCCCTCTATTGATTCCCACTCCCCATAGGTTCATAGGTAGGTACTAAGCTATTGGCCCTAGGGCCTATATAAGCCTAACCAAAAAGGTACCCTGGCTTTCGCCACCCAAGAAAATTATTTTCCTGTACCCCTGTTGAGCAGAGGCACAGAGGTGATCCTCGGGGTGAATTTCCTATTTCCCATCCAATCATCAAGACTTTTCTTGAAGAATGCTAATGAGAAGCTTTGTTTGATATAGATAGGTAGTTTGTTCCAGAGTATGGGAAGTCTCTCGGACAGGAATCTATCCCTCCAGCATGTTCTGTTTATTGTGGTGACAAGGTTTAGGTCCCTAGAGCGTGTAGCTCAGAGGGATTGGGATTTCTTTAAGTGGAGCATGTCCAACAGCTCTGGGTTTGACATAGCTTTGTATGTTAGGTAGAGATCACCTCTGAGTAGGCGATATGTGACGGAGTAAAGCTCGAGTTTTTTTAGACAGTCTGCTTAGGGCATCTGTTTGAAGCCGGTAATCCTTTTTGTGAGGTATTTTTGCGGCCTTTCCAGTTGGTGTAGATGTCTTGTGAGGTACATACCAAAAGGGGCGTTGTACTCTATAATGAGTCTAATGAGTGATGAGTAGAGGGGAACAATTACCTCTTTTTTTCCTGGATGGGAAACCTTTTGTGATGAGGTGTGCCACGTAGAAGGATTTCCTGACTACTGTGGTGATGTGATTATCAAAGGATAACTGAAAACTCTAAGTGCAAATTATACCCTTGAGGTACCCCCAACCCTCATTCCAGACTGAGGCAATAGGCACAACCTTATCATTCTCATATCTCCTGGTCAGGTATTCCAATGCATGTGTCACTAATTGAACTTGAGACATTGGAGCCGTAGCCACAGTTTTACCTCTCTATGCCATGGAGTGCTTTTTGCTTTATAAATACTGAGACCTCTTATAAAAATGAAAACCATCAATATGAAACCTCTAAACCAAAAACAGAAGTACCTGTTTAATTCACCTATGTAATATTTTACATACTTAATTCAAGTATTATATAAGTTAAGATTTTAGTACCATGAGGTCAAGAAATTTAAAACACAGATCTTTCTTGTAAGGTCTTATATGATATTGGTATTAAAAGCTATACTTATCTGGTTGGAACCAAGATTCTGTCTGAAAATACATTGTAACACCTTTAGATTTCCTTTTTACTCATGGTCTTGGAGATGCTGTCAGAAAAATGTGCTCCCAAATAAATAAGGATATCAGTTTTTTACTCACTTGAATGACTGTTTAGCAAAAAACATATTACAGTTTGTTTATGGGATACATGCAATTCTTCCTGTTGAACTGCAGTAAATAATTCTCTCTAGAACTTTCCTGACAAGTATGCTATAACCATTCTGTACAAAACATCTATCAGGCTTAAAGCATCATGTAATAGGGCTGTGATATCTGTTGATGGATTCTTGGTCGGGTGTTCCAATTTAAGCTAGTTCTGGAGCTCAGGTGGCTCTCTTATACATGTCAGGCACAGTCCGTTTGCCTTAGCAACACTCCCCTTCACTGCAAACACTGCAGCAGTACACCCTGCTTGCTGATAGGCTACATCTTGCCAAGAAAATGAGTTTGTTTGAATTGCAGTTGTACACACAGAAACAAAACTATATAGATTAGATACAGAAACAAAACTATATAGATTAGATACAGAAATCCAGACACACAAAGCAGGTCATTTTGACCTGCTAACTTATCACTGTGGGTGGAATTATAGTTGTAGATTTCCCTTTTAATTATCCAGTTTTCCTTCATAATGCCTGAAGAGGGAGAATTGATTGCTGCGACTGGAAAAAATATTCACCATACAGTCTTTCTGAGTGAAAATATATTTCACTTTGTAATTTAATTGCAGAATCTGATATTTAATTGGTTTTGCTTGTACTCCAGAAAAATTGCCTTCCATAGGAATAAATATCGGAGGACTTTGCATACTAAATGCATATATCCTGTTATGTTTTATTTACAGCATAGTTACTGCTAATTAGCTTATCTGCATAATTGAGATTACTAAATTCCTTTGTGTGCCTGCACATTATCATTCTTAGCAGATTTAAAACTAGGCTGAAAATTAACTTAAACAGTTTAAGAAAGGATTTACAAGATGCTAATACAAGGAGATAGAAAAAAAAGATGCACGAATACAGTGAAAATGATTAAAATGTACTCACTATTATACAACGACCCCCCATTAATATTCTAAAATGTGCACGCTGATTGGTCAGCATGCACGTTGTAAATCAGACTTATACTAATGGAAAAAGGTCCATACGCCCGGACTTTTTCCATTAGTATGTCTTTTTTTTTTTTTTTTTTTACAGCAACGGAGAATGCAAGATCTCCGTTGCTTTTTAGAAACTGTCTCACTATGTTAAAGGAGTTTAACATAGTGAGACAGTTTTAAAAAAAGGATCGGAAATCTTCCTTTCTCCGTTGCTTTTCTTAAATCTGTCTCGCTATGTTAAACTCCTTTAACATAGCAAGACACTTTGTAAAAAGCAACGAAGATCTTGCTTTCTCCGTTGCTTCCACCCACAGCTCTGATGTACTGCGTAAGCATATGCATGCATGTATAGCATTTTACTTTTGTTTGCTGATCTGGAAGTCCAAGTAAGAATAATCCATTAACAGTAGAGGACCTGGGTGAAGAGTTTCAGAAAACAAGATTTACTGATAAAGAAAAGTCTACAATGAAAATATAATTTCTACAGTCAAAGAAATGACTATACATACAGAAATATACTGAAAGTACTATGACAATAAAGAAAACACACATGTTTAAGCAAGCAATAGTGCCAAACAGGGTGTGTCTTATTGGGGGAAATAATGCCTGACAAGATTGTCATGAGCAAAACAACACTGGAAAGGTATTTCCCAATAGCATATAACCTGGAGGGTATTGTCACACTTAGGGAATGAGCTATCTGTTTTCATATTTTTTTATTACCTTATACTTTTTATATTTTTGATGTAAAATAGTTCCTCTGCTTATTGTTCATACTTGCTGTATAATTGTTGTTGGAGGAAGTATTTTACATCAAAAATATAATGTAAGTATTTAGTTTCTATATACACATGCACGCACAGACACACACACACACACACACACACACACACACACACACACACACACACACACACACACACACACACACACACACACACACACACACACACACACACACACACACACACACACACACACACACACACACACACACACACACACACACACACTTCCCTTTTTAATTGTATGCTTACCAAAAAAATCAAAGTGCTATTTTGCAAGCATAACAAATAGTGGCCATTTGCTTTTTTCTCTCCAAATTTCACAGCAGCTACCTGTATATTAACAACCTGCTGGTGTACATCCATTCTCCAATCAGGATGCAACGTTTGCTTGACCGTTCTCAAACAAGAAGTAGGCAACTGCAGAAGAAATTTAGATACACAAAATTTGCACAGTAACTATTCTTTGATCTTTGGTACATCTTACATATGCACTTTGAACACTGCTACATCTTTAATCATATACAATCTAGGAAACAAGAACAGCAGCATCAGTGTAATATACACATTATGTATTTAATGCAGATGCAAGATTTAATACTGGAATATACAAAGAACAGCATATATCATCATTAAACTTTGTACTATTGTCAGTAAAAGAAAGAAAATTGCCAAGTATACAAAGCATACCTGGTGAGAGTGACACAGGGGTATAGACGCCTGTCTTAAGTATTGTATACTTGGTTGCTAGAGGAGACTAGGTGTACAAGAATTAAGGTAAGAGATCCTCAGATCAATTAATATAATATCTATTAGAGTTTATATAAAGAAAAAGCAGATACAAGACAGAAAGGTGCTAGGTGGAGGAAAAGAGAATGGCAGAAAAGTAGGACGGAAGGAAAGGAAACTGGAAAGTGTAGGCCTTGGCGAGTACAGGAAGTCTGATAATGGCAAGAACAATGGTATAAAGACAAAAGGAACAGGAATTCAGTGAATATAAGGTGGGGGGACCAGCATAATGAATTAGAGGATCAGTGTGAGGGTACAGAGTGGGAAGAACTAAAGTAAAAATTCTGTAGAAGAAGTGAAAAATAAATAAACATGGAAAATGAAGTCTTGTAAATATTTAGTTATGTCAAATAGCCCAACATTTACAATATCTGTTGCTAGCTATGTGAGGCTTAGGATCATAGGATCATAGAATCATAGGAGGTTACTAGGCTATTGGCCCTGAGGCCCTTATAAGCCTAGCCAAGAGTTTAGCCCATGTTTAGACAAGTCAGCACCCAATGCCCCTGTCCAGCAGGGATACAGGTGGAATTCCAGGGGTATATTTTCTGTTTCCCATCCAGTTATCTGGGTTACACTTAAAAAGGGATAAAGAGGTACTCTGCTTGACGTGGAGAAGGAGTCTATTCCATAGATAGGGGAGTCTCTGGGACACAAATCTGTCCCACCAGCAAGTCCTTTTGATGTCTCAGACCAGGCTGAGGTCATGCATGTGTGTTACTTGAGTGGAGCTTGACTTGCGGATATTTATTTATTTATTTTTATTTTATTTTACATTTGTTAACCGGGAAAGTCCGACTGGATACAGGTCCATTTTCAGTCGAGGCCCGGGGAGAAAAGCTCCACATGTACAAACAAGTGTAAATATAGTGAAAAATGTTACAGAGAATTTATCACATAATTCAAACTTGTTAGTGCTATTTACACACACAGGTATAGGTTATTCACATAAATTATTGCATTGTTTTATAACAAAATTGTGGCTTATTTAATGATATGTGCACAGAGGTACATGTTTTTTTTTCTCACGCACACACAGGAAGGTTGGAAGTTGGTGGCTGAGAAAGAAGTAGTTAAGGATTTCATCTTAAAAAGGAACATATGTATAGTACGATGGTTACCACATATGACAATAGGCTTAAATTTAAAATGTTTTCCATTATGTGGGAGAAGCACAAGATTTTTAGACTGTTAGAGGATCAGAGATTTAATCTTGTAATAAGGTTCACATATGTAAATTGTGTTTGAAAGGAGGTTAGTCAGGGTTTGAACAGGGACAGAACCATTGCATTTTTAGGTAATTTCTAAGGGATTTTTTGAATTGGGATAAGGAGGGGTCTGTGGTGAGTTCTGCAGGAAGTAGGTTCCAGTTATTTCCAGCAGAGTTAGAGAATAGTGAATCACCAGCTGAGTTGTTGGTTTTAGCAGTTTGTACTAGCATTTTGTTGGCAGAGGGAAGGGTCTTTTGATTACTGTATGAGGTGATAATATTTTTCAGTATGGGTGTACTGTCTGGTTGGTAGAGAATTTTGTGAACAACTATTAGTTGGTTATATTGCAGTTGGTTGGGTAATTCTAGCCAGTCTAGTGACTGAAGGTTAAGACAGTGATGGGTTCTATAAGCTGATCCTGTGGCAAATCTGGCAATGTTATTGTAGCACCTAGTAAGTTTACTGAGGTTAGATTTGCTTAGGTTTACGAAGATGGGTGAGGCATAGAGAAGGGTTGATAGCAGATGAGTGTGGGCGATAAAAGTTCTAGCAGATGGGGTTAGGAATTGTTTAATCCTGTATAAGGACTCCAGTTTTTTATTAACTGTTTTAATAGTTTTGTCTTTGTGAGCATCAAACTTAAGGTTATTGTTGATGATCACTCCCAGTAGTTTAGTGCTAGGTTCTGGGGAAATTATGGTGCAATTATAAGTTATTATGGTGAGAGGAGGTGAGGGGACCTTTTTGAGTATGGGAGAATAGTAATAGTTTGGTTTTATTTGGGTTTAATAGTAGTCAGCAACCAGTTAGCCAGTTTTCTACCTTGTTAAAAGTGATATGCAGCAGTCCCGTCAAGGTGGGGTGCATGATCGCCTTGTATGCCAGACGGAGGTCACCTCTGAGGAGTCTGTATGAAACTGAGTAGAGAGATAGGGCTTTTAGCCTATCTGTGTATGGTAGATGTTTGAGGCCCTGGATTCTCCTGGTGAGGAACCTCTGCGGGCTCTCCAGATGCTGCATGTGCTTTGTGAGGTACATGCCGAAAGGGGAGTTGTACTCAATAATGGGCCTTATAAGGGAAGAATACAGGGATGTTATGACCTCCTTGTCCATGGATGAGATACCCTTACTTATGAGGTGGGCTATCTAGAAGGATTTCCTTACAACGGAAGCAACGTGGTGGTCAAAAGTCAGGTTGCCATCAACATGGGCGCCCAAATCCCTCACAACTGATTGTGTGCTTAGAAAGTTGTTATTAATGTGATAATTTGTGGGGATGTCACTCTCCCCAAAGAGGATGATGATGTATTTTTTGGTATTCAGCTTGAGGCCATGTTTCTGGCACCAGTCATTTGTTTGAGTGAGACCCTCTTGGAGGATGTCCACATCATTAGGGGAATTGATGACAGCACCCAGCTTGCAGTCTTCTGCAAAGCTGGTCAGCCATAGCCCACTGGTTTTGGCCTGCACCTCAGAAAAGTATATCCCAAATAACAGAGGTTCCAAGACCGAACCCTGGGGTACGCCATTTGTTACAGGTCTACTGCTTGAGGTGGCTTCCCCTATTTTGACTTGGTGGGTTCTATCAGTGAGCCAGTTTGTTACCCATCTGGTAACATATGGATTGATGCATAGTTGAGAGAGTTTATCTATTATGTCCAAGTGGGGAATAATGCCAAAGGCTTTGGCCAGGTCAAGGTAGGTGGTGTGCACCATCTTCCCCTCATCCATGGCTTTGGTGACTGTCTCAAAGAAGTTGACCAAATTTAGCAGCCATGACATCCCCTTGATGAAGCCAAACTGTGTTTGATCGAGTGATTGGAGGTTGCCAATGTCCTTCTTAATGAGGTCCATGATAATCCATTCCATGGCCGTGCAGATCAGGTTAGTTAGGCTGATAGGTCTATAATTTTCCAGATTGGTGGATGCTTCACCTTTGTGTAAAGGGATGACAGTGACTGTCCCCCACTCAGCTGGGATAAAGCTGGTACTTAGGCTTTGGTTGAGTAGGGCACCTAATGGTGCTGCAAGCTGCTGCCTGAGTTCATGTAGAATGCAGCCTGGTATGTTATAGGGTCCCACGGAGGCTGGATTTTTTGCCTTTGAGAGAGTAGTGATGACCTGTTCCTTAGATATAAGGAGAAGGGGCCAGGTACTGGAGATGTCCTGATTTACTGATGAGGGGGAGGAACAGAGGGGGTGAAGTTTTCGGTGAATCTGTCCACCAGAAAGTTTGCTATATCTATGGCATTTGTATATGTGTTGTCCTTGACCACCAGTTCTGAACAGATCTGGGTGCTTCTTTTGAGGTTGCAGACATGTGTGAAGAAGGCCTTATGATTGTCTCTAGCAGATGTGGCCAATTTGGACTCGAGGTTTGCTTTGGAGGATTTCACTAGTGCTCTTATTTTCTTGTTCAGGCTAAGGAGACATTGCTTCCAATTGGGCACCTGCTCCTTCTTGGTCTTGGGCAGCAATTTTTTCCTTTTGTTATAGAGATTATTTATTGCAGATGTCCACCAGACAGCTTTACTCTTCCTTGTGGAGGATGATTTAGTCCTTTCAGGTATTCCTGATTCCATCCATCTATATAAATGCTTGTATAGTGCTTTGGTGTAGTTTTGGATATTGGTACCAGTTCCTACAGAGGGGGATGGGGCTGTGAAGCTGTTTGTACTATCCTATCAGCTTTGGAGAAGTTTTATGTCTGATCCTAGCTAGAGGTGGGTTGGGGGAGATGGTGACTTTGAAAGTGACCACTTTATGGTCAGATCTTACCAGCGAGTATGATACTATAGGGATGCTGCAATGGTTACTCAAGTTGGTTAATACCAAGTCCAAGATATTATCACCTCTTGTGGGGGGTATTGACTAGCTGTTCCAAGCCATTTGCATTGACAAAATTGAAGAATCTCTGGGCATTTGTGTTCTGGCATGGGTAGTTCTTCCAGTCTATGTTTGGGAAGTTAAAGTCACCCAGGATCAGGGTTAAGGGTTGAATCTTGATAGATTCAAACAGGTCCAAATAGGTGGATTGGGCATCTTGAGTCAAATTTGGGGGCTGGTAGCTACCTATGATTTTAATAGGCGTCTTGTCAATGGTTAACTGGACCTGGAGTGTCTCCTGTGTGTCATACTGCATGACTAGCCTGAAGGTGTGTATGTCTTTAATGTATACTGAAACTCCACCTCCTTTTGCTTTTCTGCCCACAGTTTGGGGTTTGAATGTATGACAGGATGAGTAACCAGGGAAGGCTGGGGTGCTCTCCGCAGCTTTGAACCAGGTTTGTGTGACTGCACAAATGTCAGCATTTTCCAGGGTTAAGAATGCTTGCAATGAGTGCAGTTTTATGTTTAGACTCCTAGTGTTTAGCAGCATGAACTTTAATTTGTATTTTGTTGAAATTTTTATGTTGGTTTTATTGACCTCAGGACTTTTCCTAAAAGAATAACTATGGGGGAGACAAGAGCCTTTGCCAGAAGCCTGAAGCCCAGGTGAGACAGATGCAGGCCATCTCTGGCAAAGCATTGTGGTCTATCCATCATATCTTCCCAGGCTGTCAGGTACTGGATCCCCCTGGAATGACACCAGAAACTAAGCCAATTGTTAAAGTCAAGCATTTTCTGTTTGTATTGAGGCATCATTCTGGGTGATGGCAGAATGCTGCTTAAGGCTAGGGACATAACTGCCTCGGACACATAATCAATGAGCTCAATCATGTCTTTCTTCTTATAGTCCAGAGAGGTACGTCTCAAGTCATTCACGCCAACATGGACTATCACAGAGTCATAACAGTATCTGTTGTTGAGAGATTTGAGTGCGTATGTGATATGGTGGATTCTGGCACCTGACAGACAACTAACTGTGACTTTCTCCTTATCCAGCCTGGTGAGAGGCACATCTGTGTGTCTCACAATGGAGTCTTCTATGACTGATATGTTGGGTTTATGGTGAAGCCTTAGTGGCTGTGAGACACAGGTGCGTGGACTATGCATGGAATGTGGTGTGGAGGGCTGTGGAGATTGCATGTGTTTTTGCCTCAGAGGTCCCCTTTGTTTGGGTATGTTTATGTGGAGGACCTCTGCATATGTGGGTGTGTGTTGTATAGGTGTGGGTGGTGTCTGAGTTGTAGTGATTGTGTTGACAACCTTTTCGGTGCCAGATATACTGGCTTGAGGGGGAGAGAGCATGGACTCTAGGCTCCTAATGTAATTGCATCTCTCACAAATTGTGTTCCTAGGTGGTAGCAGTAGATGCTTGTCCATGTACATGAGGTAGTTGCTACACTGTCTTAGGATGCCCATATCAACCAGACTGGCAGGAGAAACTGTAGGAAATTATCCATCCATATTTCTCAGAATCTGAGGGAGAAAGGCCAGGAAGAGCTAAGGGGTGAGCCTAAAGCCGAAGTGCTTAAACAAAAACTAAGAGCTTAGAATAACACTTAACAATTTAGACAGGCTATAAACAAGCAGTAATAAATTCAACAGAAAAGATGCAATTGAACACTTTAGAGAACAAGCAGTCAGTGGCAGGAAAAAGCAAGATGAAGTTACAGAATAGTAGGAAGAAACACAAATACAGAAAAATATAAGCAGCTGAATAAAGTCTCTTTTTTGTTGTTTGTTTTATTTATTTTTTATAAAGTGGAAAGGGAGAGAGCAGGAACACAAGATAATTCAAGGTTAAGGGACTAAGGGATTTGGCCTTCCCAAATGATCTCTGTATTAGGTAGAATAAGCTAATGAGATGGGACTGGAAGGAGTGTCCCAGATCAAATTTACAGGAGGGACGGGCAACTGCAAAAGCCAACAACTTTATATACCAGCAAGAAAAAAGCCAAGCGTTGATTAAATCAGATAACAGAAAAGCTGTTAGACCAGATTTTCCACCCTGGAATAAGTTCACCACAAATTCTCTGAGAAATAAAAATTTCAGCACAGATTAGAAAACAAAATTCCGTCAGCAAATATATAAATAATTTAGTCAAGCAAAAATAAAGACAGTGCAGAACAGTGAACAGTTAAAGTGTAAAAAAAATATACTTATCAGCCCTATATTTCCAGATTGCTTGAGAAGCATTCTTGATGAACATTCTCAGGCCTTGTGTGGAGGCATTATTTTATGTTAAGATGAAACTTACATAATTGTTTTACTAGTATCATGTCTATTGCTAGAGGAGTTTGCTGTGTATATGCATAAAATAGAGTGTCACTTTAAATGGGTGTAGCTGTAATACGTAATGGGAAGTATGTTTTGTGGCTACAAGTTCTCAATCGCTCTCTTACAGTAAAGTTTGGAGAGTATGTATCTGTCTATCTATCTGTGTAGCTAGATAGCTAAATATTCACACTCGCGTGCGCGCACGTGCGCACACACACACACACACACACACATATATATATATAGAGAGATATTCATATACACTCATATATATATATATATATATATATATATATATATGTGTGTGTGTGTGTATATATATATATATATATATATATATATATATATATATATATATATATATGTATATATATATATATATATATATATGTGTGTGTGTGTGTGTGTGTGTGTATGTCAGGCTGGGGAATCCCTCTTCTCCAACTGTATAGCTAAAACCTGGAATACATTGCTTCCCAGTATAATATCCACCACAACCTCACCTCAATTTAAACTTTTACTAAAAACTTACCTATCCAAAAATTGGATATGTCCATGTATGGTTCCTGACTAACCTACTTGTTCCTAATGCTAATACTATATTGGATTCAATCTTACTAATTATACATATAAACACAAATGATATCTAGTACTATGTTTAATTATGCCATGTGTCTCACATTGTATTTTTAACTGTGTTCTTCTGTGTTTGTTGTATTTTAATTGTACCTGTGCTATATTAGCTTTTTATGTGGAGGTTTTCTCCATGGGCCACCGCTGAAAAAGGACTTGTGTCCAGTCGGACTTTCCCGGTTAACAAATGTAAAATAAATAAGTAAACAAATAAATAATAGGTCTATATTCTATATTAAATCATCACTGTAAGCTAATATTGAGATTCAGTATGTCAGATGCAAATTAGTGGCTTTCAATTTAAATGCTAATGTACAGAACACACAAAACAAGTGACTCCAACACCCTTGTAACTATAAATATATTAAATCTGAGATTATACAAAGTTGGGAAAAAGGACAATTCCTTTTTTCTGCTGTGACATGAGCTTATCAAACCACTGTACTTACACTGTGATCTACCAAAAGCATGCAACATTATTAGACTGCATTGTAGGTGAAAGGAACAAGCCATCCACCCCCCTTCACTTGCACTGCAATCTACCAACAGACTGTGCCAGAAGCATAGCCAGGATAGGGAGAAGGAGGTAGCCTTCTCAGGTGCAAGGTGTTGGGGGAGTAGTCAGAATGAAGTTCAATCATTTAGTAATGTAGTATCAGTATTCAGTTCCATACTAACATTACAATACTGGTACAGAAGTGAATTCCAATATCTCTGTACTGTTTCTGTGGTCAGGACTGAAGCTCTTGGTTCAGCGCTTCTTTTGTGCTTACACTGTAGCAACTAATTTTCTACAAAGTGGTTTGCTACTGAGTTTTAAAACTTTAATACTTTTTTTTTTCTCCTTAATATAGTGTTAAGGGGCAACACAGACAACCTGGCACTCTGCAGTAGAGAGGTGAGGAGCACCAAATTGGTGAGAATGGATTTTTTTTTAAAAATTCTGTTTCCCAACTCTAACTTGAGGGGCACCAAAATGAGAAGAAGTGCTGGGTGCTAGATGATCTAGCAATGGTTCTGGAATGCACCATCCATGTAACTTTTTCAATGAAAAACACATCAATGGATTGCTTTCTGACAAAGTGCAGGACTCCCTATGTATATTCTGTCTGTATAAAGGTCTGGGAAGATAGGCCAACTATTCATATTGTCAAAAGCTTTCTTGCTTGTACAGTTTAGTCGACAGGAAAGCTGATCAACAGTAATGTAAGATTGTTGTAATAGCAGGGTTGGGAAACATGTTCCTTCTCTGAATTGATATAAATAAGTAGCAGGAGGTGGTAGGTGCATGAGAGTTTGCCACCTGCAAAACATTTTTTGTATTTGCATGATCCATGGTTATGTCTTGGAGCATGTGTAATGCCAGGTCAATCTTTTTTTTTTCAAATAATTTTTATTAGTTTTATAAACCTGAAAAAGTAAATACAATCCAAATATAACAAAAGAACAAAAAGATAACTAAACACAAGAGTCCACAGCAATAATACAATCAGGGCTGGTGCTAGCATTTTGGGGGCCCCCAGCAAGGTTCAAGTTGGGGGCCCTACTCAAGAGAACATCAAGCGTGACCACATTGCCATTGCACCTCCTTCCCTGTCAAGCTCATCCAGCACCATTTAACCACTAGTGTCACTACATTCAGATCATTAAGAACTGATGAGCCAAGCCACAGACTGGCATTTAGTACCAAGGTTACATTACGATAAACTTCTGTACTACAGTACGGTAGCTACTTACAGGTACACACATTGACTGACACTTAATACCAATGTTGCATTAAGACAACCCCCTGTACCACAGCAAGGTAGCTACTCATAGGTGCGCACACACTGACTGGCATTTAGTGCCAATGTTACATTATGACAAACCATGTACCACAGCAAGATAGCGACTCAGATACACACACTAACTGGCATTTAGTACCAGTGTTACAATCCTGATAAACCCCTGTACCACAGCAAGATAGCGACTCACAGGTGCACATGGCAAGGTAGCAACTCACAGGTGCACACACTGACTGGCATTGAGTAACAATGTGACATTATAAAACCCTTGTACCACAGCAAGGTTGTCACTCAGCTGCACACACACACACCAAATGGGATTTAGTGCCAATGTTATATTATGGATAAATCCCTGTACCACAGCAAGGAAGCCACTCACAGATGCAGACACTGACTGCATACTCAACTGCCCAGATTTTCAAAGAATGTCCAGATGCGACTCTTGTTTGGTCTGTTCCTCAATTTAGAATTTTCTGGATTTTTTGTGGCAAATAATTGATGATTGAATTCATTAAATGACAGGCATTTCAGTTTAACTTCATATACCCTTCAGAACATGCATGGTAAGACCTTTTATTCTAACATTTTCAGTTTATAAGAGCAATATTTAAAATTTGCCCAGATCTTTGGGGCTGGAACCCCATTATATGTGGCTTTGTCCAGATTTTGTGCCATGAGATAGAGAGCTACAGCTGGCATTTGGTAGCAATGTTGTTACATTATGACAAGCCTCTGTACCGCATCAAGGTAGCCAGTCCCAAAGAGGAACACAAAGACACCTATACTGACTCCCCACAAAGACACCCACACTGACTGGCATTTAGTAGCAATGTTGTTACATTATGACAAGCCTCTGTAACGCATCAAGGTAGCCAGTCCCACAGAGGTACACAAAGACAGAGACTCCCACACACAGAGACAGAGACTCCCACACACAAGAGACACAGAGACAAAGACTCACACACACAAGAGACACAGAGACAGAGACTCCCACACACAAGAGACACAGAGACATAGACTCCCACACACAGAGACACAGAGACAGCGACTCCCACACACAGAGACACAGAGACTCCCACACACAGAGACACAGAGACTCCCACACACAGAGACTCCCACACACAGAGACTCCCACACACAGGGCAGAAGCACTCTAAAACAGACACTTGCACACAAGACAACCACCCACACATGATAAAGACTGCACTACAGCAAGACTGAACACTAACACCCACACAGACACAGGACAGAGGCACCCACCCCCACAAGTACAGAGACAAGATCAGGACAAATATACTACAAGACTGAACATAAACCCACACAAGATTAAGTCAGCACTACCACAAAACAGAACAGACACCACTTTCAAACACAAGACAATGACAGCAATATAGTAAGACTTAAACAAGCAGCATTAGATAAACTGACATCACTCAAAGCAATTACTGACATGCAGAACAGTCACACCGCAGATGTACACAACACAGCTATGGGACACAGAAAAGACTACAGACAACATACAAGGGAAAGCCATGGGGATTACAGAGCCTGAAGCAGACTCAAACCCAAATAAACACACAAAGACATGGGGATTACTGAGCATGAGGCAGACTCAAACCCATGCACAAGAGAGTAATGGGGATTAGTAAGTCTGACACAGGCAGACTCAAACCCAGAGAGAAAAAGGTGAAGACCAAAGTGTCATTCGTCTTCCATATGCATTTACCTCTTCAGCTTCTGACTGCTGCCACTTGTCTGTTCTTCCTGCGCTTCTGTTCTAGCCCCCGATGAGTCCTGCTGCTCCCAACTGTCCTACCATCCTGATGAGTCCTGCCACTACCCTGCCACTCCACACAAGTCCTTCTGCTCCCGACAAGTCTTGCCGCTCCCGACGAGTCCAGCCACTCCTAGCTGCCTTTGCCTAACATCCTGCTAGTTCCATCCTCATGGTCCTACCTGTTGGAAGTACGCAAACAAAAAGTGAATACACAGCATACAAGCCACACTAAGGTACTACCTGAAATTACTGCCTGACAGCATTATAAAAGATTACTGGAAAGGAAATATGAGCACATACCTAACCTACAGTTTTACTGGGATCTTACGAATTTTCTTCCGGACAAAGTCTTCAATGAGGCTGCCATGTGATACACTTTGTCCCACTTCATGCTCAATTGAGAGCTAAGCCTGAAAGTCTCTCCTGACTCATTGACGAACGTAGGTATGTTTTTGAGTTTCAGCTTAGAAAAGCTGCATTCTGCAGTAGCCACTGTAACTGGTGCAGTCAAATAAATGCGCAGTGAAACATAAGTATTTATATATATGTCTTGCAAGTGGATGCGAATAAGGAAATTTAACACAGTCAGTGGTGATGATTCATTATCAATCATTCGAGAAAGGCTTTTAAGTTCGTGTCCAAGGTCAGAGTCATGAGTATTACCGTGGCCACTTATTCTGTCAGTCAGTTGTTCTTTCAGAGCCTTGCAGTGTTGCAGCAGTGTGTCTTCTGCAACATCACTCAAGGCTTTAATATTTGATAAAAATCCAAAGGCCTTATCAAACTCGGAAAGCTGCTGAAACTGGTCAGTAAACGATTGGATTGTTGTGTCCAGCAGCACACTGAAGAACTCTGCACGTAATTTTACTGCTGGATCTTGTACAGTCTCATCTTCTCCTTCATAGTCAAAGAACCGTTTTACTTTCCTCCGTCTCTTTTCTTGAAATGTGGTGCCAACATCCAGTTCTTCCACTATCTTGGAGGCTTCGCCCATGGCATGTTGAAATCCTGTTTCTCTGTAATTCTTTAGCAGGTCCATAGTAGATGCCAGCACTTTGACACATGTCAAAATATCAACAGATGGACTCTACGGAACGTTGCTTGCATGATTTACCTCTGTCAGCACATCAAACCAAACCACTAAACATACAATGAACTGGTATGACATACGTTCTGAGCACAGTTCTCTTGCTTGTTGATATGTTGCAGCATCATTTGTATGTACTGCTTGCCCTATCTCCTGTAATGCCTCAATGACTCCCTTCAACTGAAATCTTACTGCCTTGACAGAGTCTATCCTGCATTCCCAGTGAGTCTCTGACAGTGGCTTCACAGTGACATTTGTGTGCCATTTTAAGATCTGCAATCGGCTTGTTGATGCTGAACAGAGTACAAAAATGTTCTGCAGACATCCAAAGAACGACACTGCCTGTACTGATGAATGTGCTCAATCACTAACTATAAGATTTAAATTATGGCAGGCACACGGCACATAAAAAGCCCTTGAATTCATCTGTTTTATCGGGGCCTGCATTCCAAAGCGTTTCCCCTTCATGTTGCTGCCATTGTCGTATCCTTGTCCTCGACAGTCATTAATGTCCAGTTGATGATTTTGAAGAGTCTGAAGAAGAGCTTCTGTCAATCCTGCCCCAGTTGTGTCATTCACAGGCACAAATCCCAGAAAATGTTCCTCAACTGTGGCTGCAGTCTGTGAAATATCCACATACCGAACTACTTCAGTCATTTGCTCTTGATTGCTGATGTCTGGCGTGCAATCAAGAATCACAGAAAAGTACCTAGCGTCCTTCACCTTCCCTACAATGATCCTTAAAATAGCATTTGCAATCAGCTGGATAACTTCATTCTGTATGTCCTTCCCAAGATAGGGATCCATTATCTCTTTATTCCGAATATGATGCAAATGTTCAGCCATGACAGAGTCAAACTGCTACAAAAGTTGCACTTGACCTAAGAAGTTGCCATTGCCATAGGTGTCCAGGGCATCAGTTGTACCATGGAATGCCATGTTCCGTTCTGCCAAGTACTGGACAACAGCAATAATATGTTCTAACACACCACGCCAGTGAGTTATCTCCTTTTCAACCACTGCTTGCCTCTTATCATCCATAGTCTGCCTACTCTTTATTCTGTTGTCCAGTTCCTTCCACTTCATCATGCATGCCATATGCTCTGGTGCTCGGTCATGGCTGTGTAAAGCTCTGGACATCTCTCTCCATGCTTTGTAACCACCTGACCTAAGAAGATGGTTAGAATGTCCAAACAATTTGCATGGAAAGCAAAACAATGCGTCCTTTGAGACCGAATATGTCAGTTAAGTGTGTTTTGCTCTCGCTCCATTAGGCAGCATATGGAAATAGTTCTCAGATGTAAATCTTCTTTTCTGCTCATTGACTGGGAACTGTGGTAACACCACTTGCACAGGTCCATGCTGAATGGCAGCTACCCTAAACTCATCCCTAATCAAGTCTGGCAAAGTTCCTAGATCCTCCAAAGATGTACCTGACACTCCCTGCAAGTCACAGGCCACATCTGTCACTACGGAAGTATGGGCTCCTTCTGTATCAAAGTCTGGTGATCCAGGCAACACCTCAGGTGAATCTGCATTTGCTGCCATGCTTTCACCCATGGTAATGGCTGTAGGTCCACAGGAGGTAGCCTGTGGTGTGGCCGCAAGAGAGTGGCCACTTTCTAGTGAAAGGATGCTGGCCTCACAGTAGTCATATTGTAATGCAGAGCCATTGTGTTGCCCTGAAGGCAGACTTTTTCCTGAATCTCCCCTCTTCAATGAGTCACAGAAACATTTCATAATGGAACCCTGTCTCTTTGCATCCTCATTCCTCTGCTGCTGAAGCTTTCTTTTTGCTGCTCCTGACAAATATGTACACTTCATCTCTAACTTGGAATGGAAGTAAAGCAGAATGACTACACATGCAGAGTCCTTTTGTCATACTGTTATTAAAAATGCTTAATGACTTGCATTGGCAGTTACTATTGCACTGCAGGCAGAAAGACTGAAGAATGACTAACCAGTAGGCACAAACAAGTAATGAGAGGCCCAGGTTACAGTTTCACGTTAAATATCGAAGACTAGAGGTGAACTTCAGCTTTTTCTACACAATTCTTCCCCTGTCATCCCCCTAAACATGTGAAGAGGCCACAAATGATGCAAAAGATCGATATTACAAGCTCTCAGACTAAAGTCTAAAAGAACTAATGACTAGGAGAGGCACAAGTTTGAAGAGGAACACATTAAACTGAGGCAAGACAAATGTTACAGTACAATACAGACTACACATGCCCACTACCTCTCAATCTCTTAGCAGACTTGAACAAATCAAAATCATTGGTTGAACAAAGGAGTGAAATCATGGATTTGCTAGAAAACCTAATTTGTGAGGGATGTAGAAGTGGCACACAGATTGGGAGACGGACATTCCCACAACCCCTCTTAGCACAGGATCCATGTACAAAAGTATAAATCTAGGGAATGTACTATGCATTGCGTGGAGGGTATGAAACAAGAAGTCCATTTCTGTTAGTAGCCTCAGCCCTCCGCATTGTGCTATGCAATCATTTTAAAAGAGAACAGGCTAAAAACAAAAACATCTGGACACAATTCTCACAGGCCCCATCAACCTCCTAAACTGTCAACTTAATTCAGACAGCCAAAAAACTTGGATAGCAGAGCAGTGTTTGCAGTAGTATGCATTAAAGACATCAGTACATTCTGTGGAATTCTTACGCCCCCCCCATCTCGGCACAATTTTGGATGAAGTGAAAACAAAATTACCAATATGCTTATACAGTCTGTGACCCCCCCCATTACAAAAAAACCTCCAGGCAAACAATGGACACTGCAACATTCTCACAGGCCCTAACCACACTCCCAAACTTTCAATACAATAGCTATGGACCACAAAAATAAGTCATTGCAACAAGGCATATCAAGGACAATTAGACAGCACTATAAACAGATAGCAGAACAGTGTTTGAATTAGCAGGCATTAAGATATCAGTACATTCTGCGGAATTCTTAACCCCCCCCCCCCACAAGTTTAGGCAGAATTCTGGATGAAGTGAAAACAAAAAGGCGTAGCATAAACAGCTGAACAGTGTTTACATTAGCATGTATTAAGATATCAGGCCCCATCAACCTCCAAATAGCATAATTCAAACAGCCAAAAATAACTGCAGAACAAGCTATAACAACAGGGATATTTAAACAGTACTATAAACCTAGACAGCAGAACAGTGATTGCATTAACATGCATTAAGATATCAGTACATTCTGCGGAATTCTCACCCCCCCACCCCCAGCCGATGCACAATAATCCTGGATAAAGTGAAAACCAAAAACATAGGCTTAGCATTAACAATGTGCTTATACAGTACGTGACCCCTATTAAAAAAAAGCTCCAGGCAAACACTGAACACTGCAACATTCTCACAGGCCCTAACCACACTTCCAAACTTTCAACACATTAACTACGGACAACGAAAAAGTTGCAGTCATTGCATCAGTGAGTAGAACATTGCAGTTATATGCAATGGTAGTGTAACAGGGCTTGCATTAGTATACATTCAAAACATCTATGCCTTCAGCAGCAACATTCTCACAGCTGCAAACTACCCTCCCAACATTAAGCATTTTAAGCAACGTACAGGGCCCATTAACCTCCTAACCTCTCAGCATAATTCAGACATCCAAAAAAACTGCAGAACAAGCTGTAACATCTGGGATATTTAAACTGCACTATAAACCTAGACAGCAGAACAGTGCTAATGCATTAAGATATCAGTACATTCTGCGGAATTCTCACCCCCCCCCCCCAGCCAATGCACAATAATCCTGGATAAAGTGAAAACCAAAAACATAGGCGTAGCATTAACAATGTGCTTATACAGTGTGTGGCACCACATTAAAAAACTTCAGGCAAACATTGAACACTGCAACATTCTCACAGCCACTAACTACTCTCCCAACACTGGTTTTTTTAAACAATGTACAGGCCCCAGCATATTCCAAATTACATAATTCAAACAGCCAAAAATAACTATAGAACAAGCTGTAACACTAGGGATATTTAAACAGTAATATAACCCTCAACAGCAGAACAGTGTTTGCATTAGCATGCATTAAGATATCAGTACATTCTGCAGAATTCCCCCCTCCCAACCGATGCGCAACAATCCTGGATAAAGTAAAAACCAAAAACATAGGCGTAGCATTAACAATGTCCTTATACAGTACATGACCCCCATTAAAAAGGCTCCAGTCAAACACTGAACACTGCAACATTCTCACAGGCCCTAACCACACTTCCAAACTTTCAACACATTAACTACGGACAACGAAAAAGTTGCAGTCATTGCATCAGTGAGTTGAACATTGCAGTTATATGCAATAGTAGTGTAACAAGGCTTGCATTAGTATACATTCAAAACATCTATGCCTTCAGCAGCAATATTCTCACAGCTGCAAACTACCCTCCCAACATTAGGTATTTTAAGCAATGTACATGCCCCATCAACCTCCTAACCTCTCAGTACAATTCAAACAGCCAAAAAATCTGCAGAACAAGGTGTAACATCAGTGATAGTGTAAAACAGTACTATAAACCTAGATAGCAGAACAGTGTCTGACAAATGTGTAAAAAACTCAAAACCTACTGCAAATTCAGTTGACAATCTATCAACAGTTTCAAAAAATAGCAGCTGAAGCCAGTTCTTATCCTGAATACTTAAAAGATCCATTACTGAGCAGTACACATCCCAACCATCTGGAAAATATACATTATACCCTTGCACAATGGTAGAAACTTGAGAGAACTTAAATTATAGGCCAAGAGCAATTCTTCCCCCACTACCTAAATGCCTAGAGGAATGCATTTATTCTCAACCAATAATTTACTTGCCAAATCCCAACACAGCTTCAGGCTTCATGCTGCAACTGCCCTCCTCAGTTATAATAACACAATTTACAAATGATGGTATCTGGCTTTCTCAATTTGTTAAAGGCCTTTGTCAGAGTCTCTCAACAAACTACTAACTACTCTCGCCAACCTTAATCAGATCCCCCTAACCCTCCACTGGCTCCAAAGCTACGCAAAAGGTCATAAACAGCCATAAAATGTTTCCAGTATCTACCCCCCCTCTACTTCCACTCACATTAGCAGTCTCACAAGGCTATATCTTCGATCTACTTCAATTTAGTGGATTATCAACCTCAATACCGGCACATCCCTAGCACTCACAATCCAATATGCTGACGTCAATACACTTGTGTTACATCTACCATGCAACAGGTCATGTCCCAACCCAGGCTGAAATAAGCTAATCTTCACCACTTACCCCATACGCCTAAGACTATTGACTTAGACAGCAACATCTCACAAGACTGCCCACCTATCCCTGCTCTAGCCCACAAGACTGCCCACCTATCCCTGCTCTAGCCAACTACAATATCCTTCTCTGTCCCATTATTTATCTCCCCTCCTTTTCATAACCCCTATCCCATTCTCTCTACCATTTACATATACAGCATAGATACTGCCAAAACAAAATCCTCTTGCTCCAAATAACTTATACACTCTCCTAACCAATGGGCAATCAAAATTAAATGTATATTACACTTTACATTCCCTTATGTTGTCCCTCATATAAACAGATAAACCAAATTATTTTACATATTTCTAGCACATGTGTACTAAAAAGCATTTCTCCCTGGGCCTCCACTGAAAATGGGTTCTATCCCAGACTATCCAGAAAACAAATGTAAAATAAGTAAAGTAAAACTGGTATAACCACAGCCCCTCACCCCCATCCTCTTACCACCAGCACACGAACATAAAACAAAACTGGTACAACCACAACCTGACCCCCCCACCCTCTTAGCACAAAAACTCTACACAAAACCAATATAAAACTGGTGCAATCATAACCCTCCCATCCTCTTAGCACAAAAAATTATACACAAAACCAAAATAAAACTAATACAACCACAGCCCCATAATAAAACTGGTACCACTACAGCCCTCACCCCCCAAACCTCTTAGCACAAAAACTCTACACAAAACCAAAATAAAACTAATGCAACCACAGCCCACACTCCCCCAAACCTCTTAGCACAAGAAATATGCACAAAAAACAATCACCCACCCCCACAAAAAATAAAGTTAAAACTAAACCCAAAAACTTACCTTTTATGCTTTCTACAGAAGGCTGCTTCCAATACTCTGCTCCCTCTTCACAACTGAAGGCTCACCTGCTCTGCTTGCCTTCCTCAGACCACTCAGTCCCTTTGAAGTTGCCCTTAAAAGGACAGTTTGTCAGACCTTTTGAGAAGTTGCCCTTAGAAGGACAGTTTAAAAAGAGTAGAATCCAAAGACCATGACCACTGCAAAGGCTTGATCCACCGCTGATCCGTTCCTGATGTAGTCCATCCTCATGCTGGTCCAAACCCCGCTCGATCACTGCACTCTGCTTCTGCTAAGGAACACTCCTCTGTTTAAAAACAAGAGAAGTGATCCTCATTAGCTGCAGGTGCCTTTTTAAAGGCAGTTTGTGCAGGAAGTGATTTGCAAGAGCCAATCAGGTCCTTGCTTCATCACTTCCTAATTAAAAAAAAAAAAAAACACAAGGACTTAGTTCGCAGGCTGCTGCAGTGAATCAGATCCCTTGTTTCAGCGAGTGGACCTGATTGAGTGCAGCTTGCCAGCGAATCAGAAAAAAAAAAACGGAAACACAGTTTGAATTTTTGCGGTGATGGCTAGACTATGTGGACATCCACGAGGAGCCGAGCCGAAGCAAAGTAACACCGGTAGGAGTAAGTTAACCCACAGATGCTGAATGGGGGCCCTCATTTGCGGGGAAGTAATCGGGGGCTTCCCGCGGCCTCAGGTTTCGCGGGTGCCTAACACCAGCTATGAATACAATTAAAGGAATCACTAATAGATCATTCAGTTTTTGCCAATGTTTTTTCTGGGTCATATTTCATGTTCTAATATTTAAAGTTGAAAGTTCTTTCTTGCATACACTTTTATCTAAAATTAAAAAAATCATTAAAAGGTAGATCAGTTTTACATTTTTAATTTTTTGTAATTATTTTTCTAGCTATTGATAAAATTGGCCAAGGAGACGCAGCTGTGATCTAGGGATAACATCTGGTGCAGGAGCATTAAACAAAGTAAATGAGTCAGATATATAACATTTATATGTTCATAGTGCCTGAGAAAATTGTTTGAATTCATTCCAAAAAGGAATAACCAAATTGCATTTTAATATCATATGTGACCAGTCTGGTTCTGACTCACATCCACATCCCCATTTAGCTTTCTTTGGTTTATATATCAGATCGATTTTACTAGCAGTTAAAAAATTCCTCTGAATAAATGTCTAACTATATAATATTCTTCAATAAAGAGAGGATGTTGTTTTATAACTTGATTTTAATATCAATTTTTTATTGTTTAACGAGAACTCTGATCCATTTATTTTTGCAGAGTAATTCCAAAAGGATGAATTTATATTTATAGATTTGCTTCTTAGAATCCTATATGTTATCAAAAATATGACTTAATATGATATGGGGTGTCATTTATATTGATTAGGAAGTTGAGAATTTTAAGGATGCTGTTTTCTTGAAAATATTCATTATTATGTTAATTTTATCATTTACATATATTATGCAACTATAAATATTTATCCAATTACTGTTTGATAGGGAGTATTTGGAGAGAAGATATTCAATCATATGTATTTTATTACCATTTAAGAACTGATGCCAAAATAATACTTACTCTTCTGGAGTTCTAACATCTTACTTTTGTTGAATGTTTCTAAACAGCCTTTAGTGTTATGTATAGGTAAAAGAAGAAAGGATAAGTCCTTAAGAATATAATTGGATTTTATAAATGATTTAAAAATACAAATGATATAATCCACTAGTGGGATAGATAAAACTATCTTTGTATCATTTATAAAATAATATTTTAAAGTCCAATAGAATTTATTAATTCCTAATAGGTTTTGAGGGAGTAATATCTATTATTTTGAATTAGTTTCTCGTGTATGGACTTCCGTGCAAAATGATATGAGAAGTTTAACCATAATGTTATTATATTTATAATATTGGATTTTGTATATAGTTCGATATTTGGAAAGGCTATCCCTCCATCTTCCCAACTTTCAGTGTGCCATTCAAAGGATATTTTCAGTTTCAAAAAATAAACACAAGGCGTAGTTCCAGGACAATAAAGGCTGTCTTCCACAAATAAAAGGACTTCCTTCCACAAATATGTTGTAATGTTAAATCCGTTCCACTACTATACAAGAATTAAGTCCAAGGTGTTGTAGTAAACCACTTTAATATAAAATAAAATAAACAAAAGTTAACACGGATTAAGTGCTTTCATCTCTCCACGGAGACTTCATCAGAATCATCTAGTAACCATTCTAAAAACATTTTATATCTTTACATTCACTATCATTGGTTGGCCATTTAATACATCAATTATCCAATTATTCATTTCTATGACCATGTTAATGTTTCACTTAGACCTTCTGACCTTTTGTTAACCTCTTGATAAAAACATATACATACATTTATAAGTTGCAAGAATATACATAATCTTTCAAGGTGTATGTAACACCCACCACATGATACAAACATTTAAAAAAACTTTAAAAAAAAATTATATTCTAATCTCTCAAAAGAGGGGCTTAATGGAAGAAAGTGAATATACAAATAAATACAAAAAGTACACAATATATATATATATATATATATATATATATATATATATATATATATATATATATATATATATATATATATATATATATATATATATATATATATAATAAAAATGAAAATGGGAATACTTTTAAATAATGTTTCATATATTGTATGTTTTTGTATATATCCCTCAGGAACTATAAACTTAGTATATATATATATATATATATATATATATATATATATATATATATATATATATATATATACATATACATATATATATATATATATATATACACATCTACAGGACAACATATTCTTACTAAAGTCCTTCAACTTAAATGTTGTTGGTTGGTAATTCTTATTTACTTTTTATGTTATGCCTTTTGGGATCTTCTGAAAGTAGTTTCAAGTCTGGGGTAATAGAGATATGGTCATTCAAGCCTTTCCCACTACATGCATCCAGCCTGAGTTGCCATATCATTTCTCTGAATTCTAACTTGGTTTCCCAGTCACCACCTCTTTCAAAATGTTAAAATATTTGTGGAAGGAAGTCCTTTTATTTGTGGAAGACAGCCTTTATTGTCCTGGAACTATGTCTTGTGTTTATTTTTTGCAGGTGAAAAACCTTTTTTGGATATTCTCAGTTTACTCGGATACCAAAGAAACTTGAGAAGGGTAATGCTTAGTTTATTAATAATCTTTTTTTTTGTGGGAAGAAATATTAATGCCTGTATATAAAATAAGATTTTTGGAAGAATAATATGAGTCTGTCTTCTATTGTAAAAAAGGACTTATTCCATTTATCTGTTAGACACTGGCTCCCTATCAGATGATTGAAACGGCATTTCCGCAAATACAAAATGATCAACACGTATTGCACGAACTACATAAATGCCGAACGTCCAAAACAGCAAAATCCAAAATGTCAAAGTGTTTTGGTTGGCCTGTCTGCAGTATAGCTCCGTAAGGTAAGTGTGTGATAGGTATGGACCTTAGGGTAGGGTGCGGGTTAAGTTAAGTGTATAGATAGGTAATGTATGTAAGATTTAGTCTAGTGGTAGAAGTAGGGTTTTGTTAAATGTATTTATGTGTAGTATTTATTTTGTTAGGGCATATCTCCATAGGGGAAGTGTGCGGTAGTTAAGGACCTTAGGGTTAGGGAGGGGTTAAGGATAGTGCATAGATAGTTGTGTATGTGGGGTTTAGTGTAGTGTTAGAAGTAGGGTTTTGTTAAATGTATTTATGTGTATTATTTATGTTGTTAGGGTGTATCTCCATAGGGGAAGTGTGTGGTAGTTACGGACCTTAGGGTTAGGGAGGGGTTAAGGATAATGCATAGATAGTTGTGCATGTGGGGTTTAGTGTAGGGTTAAATGTTGGGTTTTGGTGCTTTACTTTAGGGTTAGGAGTAGGGTTTGGTTAGTGTATGTATGTGGTTTATTTATTTTGTTTGGGTAGGTTGTATGTAGCGGGTGGTGTCGTTGGCTGACTATGACCATTCAATGTTTTAAATTTTGTGGTTTAGTGCATTTGGTCTATTCGCGGTTCGATTAATACATGTCGCTCTTTTGGTATTCGCTGAAATGGATTTTTGCAGAACTGATATAGACCCGTTAGACACTTACTATATTTTTTAAGTCCATGTAGTTAGTCTGATTTGTATTTCTTGTCGAGGGTGTAATAACGATTCCAAGATAATTAATATAGGCATTGTTTCAGTTGAACTCGGTATAACTATTTAGGAAGTCATTCATTTCTTTATTAATTAATAAGGTTCTTGTTTTGTTTTTATTAAAATTTAAGCCTGAAATTTTTTCAAAATGATTTAAGGAAGTAATAGTTTGAGTTAAAGAGGACTCTATATCTCCTATAGTTATTAGTATATCGTCTGCGAATAATTGGCTTTTACAGCTGAGGTTTTTGTCGATTTGAAATCCTTTGATCATATGGTTAGAGCTAATAAAATTTGCAAGGAGTTCAATAGCAATAGTGAATAATAAGGGGGGTAAAGGACAACCTTGTTTTGTACCCCTTGAAATTTTGAAGTATTTAGACATAAAAGAGTAAATTTTAACAAATTAATAAGAATTATTATATAAGTTAGTGATGAGATTAATAAGTAATTCAGAAAAATTATATTCTTTAAATACCTTAAATAGATATGACCAGCTAATAGTATCAAAAGTTCTATTTGAATCTAAACTAATTATTGTTAGTTAGTTTTTTCTTTTTGTTGGCTAAGTCAATTAATGTGTTTAATCTGATTAAATTACCATGGACTTTTCTGTTTATAATAAAACCTGTCTGGTCTTCATTAATTAAAGTTGGAATTATATGACTTAGTCTTTTGGCAAGAATGGACATAAATAATTTATAGTTCACATTCAACAAGGATATAGGTCTATATGAGGAACAAAGTTTATTATCTTTATCTTTTTTAAGAATGGGAGAAACAAGCCTCTAATGTCAGGATGGGGGAATAGCTTGTGAAGTTCTGATATTTTCAAATACATTCTGTAAAAGTTTAATAGTATTATCTGGTATAAGTTGATATATTTCAGGGATTAAACCATCAAGTCCCGGGACTTTATTTGTCTTAATGTTTTTAATCTGATCTTTAATTTCTTTTAATAAGATATTTTTATCAATAATATTTACTTATTCTCTAGTTAGTTTTTGTTGTATATTGTTTTCCAAAAAATATCTGTAGTAATATCATTATCTAAAGTATTAAAATCATTATTAAGATTTTCAAAGTGACTTCTAAAGCATTCTAATATATCATTTAAATCTGTTATATCTCTATCTTTCCCCTTTTGGTTTATTCTTATTTCTTTAATATAATTAGTATTTTTTCTTAGATCTTATTGCTAATTTACGTAAACTTTTGGGATTAACTGAATAGGAGCACATTTTCTATTTTTCTAGTTGAAGTGAGATTATATGTTGCATTGTATCTAGATATTTTGATTCAATAATTTTAATTCAAGATTAATATTTGTATCATTTGGTTTGGAATTTATTTTTAAACTATCTATCTTAGATTGTAAAGTTTTTAGTTTTTTATCCCATTCTTTTCTCTTATTGAGGTACCAACTTTTGATTTTCCTATACAAGTAAGCCTTTAAAGAATCCCAAAGTATAACATCAGTAATGTCACCATTGTCATTTATTTCTATAAATTGAGTTGTTTCTGTAATAAACCATTCCTTAAAATCTTTCAACTGAGTAATATATGCTGGAATCCTAGTATTATTAGATTATTAGTTTTAAAGGTGATATTAAATGAAATGGCATTATGATCGGATAATGGAGAGTATGTTATTACAACATCATCAATTTTAGAGTATAGGTTATTTGATATGAACACTTTATCTATGTTAGTTTGGATACCAAAACGAAATGAATAATGTGTATAGTTTAATGAATTAGTAGATTTCAGACTATATATATCTCATAAGTTTAAATCATTTTGATGACATTTTGTAAATGTTTTGATGCAGACGACAGTTTAATTTTTTGTTTATTTGTAGTATCAGCTTCTGATAGTACACAATTAAAATATCCTACCATAATTAATTCACCTTTAAGATGTGAAATAGTAGTGTCCAATAGTTTTTTAACAATTTCTGCAGCAATACCTAGAATCCAGTATGTATTAACTAGTGTATAATATTGTTTATTGATTTCAATTATAATTATTGTTAACATGCCATCTTTATCAATAAATGTGTGTATGAGTTTAGGCTCAATTATAGAAAGTATCCATATAATTATTGTGCCTCTCCTTTTTGACTTAAATATGAACCAGCTTGTATATTATAGTCCTAAAGATTATTTTATTTATGTCTTCTTTAATCACATGGGTGTCCTGTAAAAGAAATTATAAGAGCTTTGTTTACCATCAGGAATTTATTTAAACCGCTTCTTTACAATGAATTATTTAGACCATTGATATTTAGAGTTAAACAATTATATGTAAACATGCAAGTTGAAAAAAAAGAATTTTAATCCTAGGAGTCAAGTTCTTATTATGCAAGTAGTAAGTTAAGCTACAAAAAAAGTATTGCTGTGGACAGAAAATAGGATACTAGACTTAAACAATTAAAACTAAACTATTTACATCATTCACCATGGAATATAACATTCCAGGTTGGATAAATAATTTATCCAAACCACTCATCAACCAGACCATATTAAAGTAAAACAACAAAACCTGAATTAAGCCCGTACTGCTACGTCTTAAAAGAAATATTGAATTGTATATGATGAATTTTAACTCTTGTACATAAATGAAAATTATGTTAATCAAATCATATGAAAATAAGTCTATTGCATGATTCTTAAAGTAATGAGAGAATAAATGAATATCAAGAATTGCTAGATCTAAACCAGACATAACTGAATCAAAAGGTATTAATTTAATTGTTGTGGAAATGCTATGCATTGCCAGGTCAATCTTTTAAGATGATTTTATTTTTGTGATGACGTAATGTCAGTAGACCCATATATCTAGAATGTGTGTGTGTGTGTGTGTGTGTGTGTGTGTGTGTGTGTGTGTGTGTGTGTGTGTGTGTGTGTGTGTGTGTGTGTGTGTATTTTCTATATGGAGTCAGAATAGAATGTGAACCTATGGATATGCAACATCAGAAGCATCCACACTCTTAATTACGAAACTGTGAGAAAGACTGAAATTTCCCATACACAGACTTCAACATGGTGCAGCTCGCATGGATTTCTTATTTCACATTTCAAAATAAAATTTGATAAAACAACTCTAAATTTACATTTTTTGTAGACTACACATTAAAACACACATACTTTGACATTTAAAACTGTGAATATATATATATATATATATATATATATATATATATATATATATATATATATATATGTATATATAGAGCTAGGACTATTGAACGAAAGTTCAATAGTCCGAATCCACAATCACTGAACACACTTTAACGAAAGCGCTTTCACCAAAAAAACACTTTCGTTAAAGTGTGTTTAAAAACAAAACAATAAAACATTACCTTTATGTTTTTGCAGGGGGGTCAAGCCCCCCCTACATCCCCACACCCCCTACTTAAATATTCTCACTCCGAGGTTGCACTACAGTGGAGAAAGGGGAATTTTCCCTTATCCCTACTGTAGTGCATTCTCCGCAACAGGCATACTTATGCAAAAGTGCTTTTAGGTGTAAAGAGGTTATAACTTCTCTGTACTCATCCCTCATCAGACCTATCATTGAATATAATGCTATATTTGGTATCTACAATACCAGACACCTGCAGCAACTTGAGAGACCTCAGAGATTTCTAAGAAAATTCAGGGTCTCCAGCACATGTGGTATATGGACAGGAGTTGCTTTCACTGTACTCAGTAGTGTATAGACTACTTAGAGGCAACTTATGTCTGGTTTATAGGGCTATCTCTGACCCAAATCTAATTGAAATGCTACACATCTGTAAGTCAAATAGGACTATAGTCACCAATTCCAGGGGCCTCAGTCTAGCTTGTGACATAAACAGGACCTACTGGAGAGACAGATAACGTCTCTCAGAGGTTGCCACTTCTCTGGAATAGGCTTCCAATCCATATCAAGCAGAGCACCTGCATGACCCTGTTTAAGTGCAACCTGGACAACTGGATGGGAAACATACATTTCTGCTGGGGATTAACCTGGCTTCTCTGCTGGTCATGGGTAATCTTTTCTAGAAAAACCTTAGGCATAGACAACATCTCTCATCTGGTATTATATTGGGATTTAATGGCTAGGCTTGTAAAGACCCTTGGGTCAATAGCCTAGTAACATCCTATGAACCTATGAAACTATGAATTTCTTAGAATTCAGTTCCAAAAAAGTTGCACAAGGAGCTGGATGTATGCAAAATAAAGTTAGAAACTTAACTGATAATGAGGAATAAAGTAAGGCAAAATGATAATAAACGAAATCAAAATAGATATGATGCAATGCATCTATCCAAGATGGTGGTCATAATCAAATACACATTTAGATGTGAAGTGTTGTCATATAATGTCATTACAAGCATGGGTATAGGCAGTCCAAAGCTCACAATAATCAGAGCTGTAGAATCTCCAGGGCTCTTAACCATTTATAAAAGTAACCATAAAAATGGTATTATTTTACAACAATTATATTCTTCTGAGGCTAATGGTCAAATAAAAGTTGAAATGTTTGTAGCACAGTAGAAAAGAAAATACATTTTGGTCAGGAATTACTATTAAACTTGATTCTGTAGAGGAGTATACTATTCATAGCTCTCAACCTCTTAGCATAAAAAAATCTAGACAAAGCAAAAAATTATTAGTGGGAGAAAGCCCCCAAATAGGGGCAATTTTTAAATATTGCTCTTATAAACTTAGAAAGTTGCTAGAATAAAAGGTTTTCTATTATCATGCATTTTCTGAAAGGCATGAAGTCTGAAACGCAAATGTCTGCCATTACTTAGTGAATTCAGTCCTCACTGATCCACCACAAAAATTCAGAAAATCACAAATTTTAAGAGGAGCAGACCAAAATTATGAGGCAAAAATCTGGACATTCTGTGGAAAATCTGGACAGTTGTGTGATGTGCTATTACATCAGAAGAGTATACTACCACATCAGAATCACTTTTCAAGCACTGGATTTGTGTTACATTGTAGAATTATGTATACTCCTCTGAATTATTCTGGTCATAAACTGGAATTAATGGGTTAGATTATGTTTATTTGTTAATACAAATGTAAAAACAACAAGCTTATCATCTAAACAATGACTCTCAGAAATGGAGATAACCAGTCATTTTGGGCTTTGAAATTTAAAATGTGTAAAAATATAATTTTTGCAATTCATTTCATTCCCCTCACAAAATGATAATTTTGTTCATATCATATAAGAAAAATGCTGAACTACCAATCTGTTCTGATTTTCTCCAGGAAGTTCCTCTTTAGTTTGTATAAGCATGTCTACACTCTACTTCTGAGCAGCTTGGATTAAGAAAATTCAAAGTGTACAGGCAAGAATCAAGTCATACTTAATGAACAAGATTTTACAAATGACGCTAAGACAAGTGTCATGAATATTCCTGATGGTAACAGTCATGACATCAAGAACAGGTGGTGGACGTGTTCTGCACTGCAGTGAGTGTTTTAGATTCTACAATTGTAATAAGGCTACTTAAGAGGCAGCTCAAAATACTTCAGTCCAAATAATCTGATTTTTTTTTTTTTTATGAACACCATCAAGTTTATTGTTATGAGTACATCCTTTAGAGATAAACAGGCATGTGAGACCTACTGTAAATCATCCAGGCCAGTCTGGGGCACTCTTTGGTAACATTTTTAGAAGTAAGTAGATTTGGTTGATGACTTGTGTTGTTTACCAGATGAACATCATGTTAAGGTTTCTTCAGGGGTAATGCATATAATACATTCACCTAGGAGACTAAGCTAAGAAAAATATCATGAGTTAAAAGACGGAGGCCTCCTGAGAAAATCATCCTGATCAGTGAGGGGCAGACTCTGATACTATTTTTCAGGTGTATGCAGATTTTTGTGATGGCCTGGACTATTTTCCTTGAGAATATCACATTCAGATATATCTGGAGGCAGTCCATGCGATACATATACCTAAGAGAGTAACTAATCTGCTAAAACAAATACAGACAGTGGCTAAAAGAATGGTGCCTCATGATGCAATAGTTAAGTAATGTTTACTGAGTGAAGAGGTAAAGTGCATACTGGCTATAGTGAAAACAAACAAAATAAGGATTGCACTGATCTGCAAGATCTGAACTTAAGGCTTAAAAGGAAACACTACCCATTACCGATTACTGAGGAAGTAGATCCTGTTGTAAATAATGCTAAATGTTTTTACTCTTGCTAATGAATGCAAAAAAAAATGTACACAGTTAAATTTTTTTTTGTGTATGAAATAGTTTTTTTTTTTGGAAAGTCACAACATACTTCACAAGGCCAGAAAAAAATGGAAAGTGTTTATTAAATTTCAGTTTGACAAGCATTTGTTGATTATCCGCTACTGAAATGACAAACTGTTTTTGGCTTTGTATTTGAAATGTCTATACTTTTGAAAAGTTTCTAAATAAGTCTAGAAATGTGTATTTTTACTGAAGCCATGCAAAGAAATGCAAGTACTGAAGTGAAAGGGCCATCAACCAAATTCAATAAAACCTACATGGTAGCACAGTGTTTAGATTCAGTAAGCATTGTGTAGAGGCACACAAGCAAGGTAAACACCATGACTTGCTAATTACAACATAAGCAGCTGAACTTTATGCTAATCAACCAGTCCAACATGAAGGAGCTATTCAACAAGCTATAAAGCAGCCATGTAGACTCAGTGCTGGTTTTCCCTGTGAATTCCAAAACCTATTGGAATACAGCCATGGAAAGGAGTCTACACAGAAACAATGTTAAGGGCTGCTGTTGCTTTAATTCATTTGTATGTGCAACAGGCTGAAGCCTATACTGCTGCTGCCAATAGAGCTAGGCCATGAAGGAGAAGAGTTTTCAAGCCCCATTTAACTTTTCACAACCTACATGATGTGGAAATTGTAGGGTGCCACAGGGTTGATAGAGACACACTACAAGAACTCTTCCAACCCCTGTCGTCCTTAACTCAGAGCCAGGACTAAGTGAAGGGAACCTGTTTCAGTGGAGACAAAGGTATGTATAGCACTTAGAATCTTAGCTACAGGTACCTTTCAGGGACCAACAGGGGAGATGTTGTGGCTGTCAGAGGCATAAGCATCAAGGATCCTCCATCAATTCCTGAATGCTATGTTCCAACATACCAGTGACCACATATATTTTCCTGTACTCCTGAGGACAGGGTCACAAAACTGCAGGTGTTCTATCTGCAGCACACTACCCTGAAGTACTGGATGCCGTAGATTGCACACATATAGAAATTGAGGCACCACCCAGGGAACAGGGTAGGCTCTATATAAACAGAAAGGGCTTCCACTCTATTAACTGCCAAGATGTGTGTAATGCCAAGAGAATCATCTTGAATGTGCGCACTGACAACCGTGACAGTTACCACAACTCACATATCTGGCACACCTTCCAATGGTATGAGATGTTTGCTAGGGGTATATCCCACAGGGACATTTTCTGGGGGATGCAGGTTATGCATTGGAACTGTGACTGATGACACTCATCAGAAATACACACACAATGCCGTAATGAGGCACATGCTCAAATCAAAAGTATCATAGAGAGTGTGTTTGGGCTACTGAAGTCACGGTTTCAGTGCCTAGATACATCTGGGGGAGCCCTGCAATACAATTCATGGACATGTACTGAAATATTCGGGTCTACTTCACCCTGTCGAAGGCACAAAAATGTCAAAAACAAAAGTCATCACACGTGTAAATGGAAATCTCCGTAAGGGGAGATTTCCATTTACTGCAATGTAGTGCGATCTTGGAGTTGGTATATTTAAGTAGCAGGGAGTGTGGGGGTGCTTGCACCCCTGCATAGAGCAATTTGTATTGTGTTTGGATGTTTTTTTTTGTGTGTTCGATATTTGGGGGTTTCGACATTTTCATGTTGATTATTATGCTGTTGACAGTTTGAGTTTTCAACAGCATAATATAAACACAAATATTCACAGTATATGCCACACTATACAACATTATCCTGAGAAAACAGCTTCAGCAGGATCGGCAAGGGGAAGGAGCACACATCTCACCATCAATGCCAAGGTCAACACAGCCACACACAAAAGAGGAGTCAGAGGGGGAACCACCAGCTGCTGTGGGTATAGGCAGATGTAGGCATGCTCAATATGCCCTTGCATTGACTAAGTGACAATGCATAGTCACTCACCACATAAGGACCTAAAACCTTCCTCCTACGTACATACATATACTAACATTGATGCCAAGTAACTCTCATAACCTGTACCTCCTCATGTATTGGTTGTGTACTGCTTGCATCAGACAGAGCGAACCATGAACTAAAACTGTGGCAACTGCTGTATTTACAAGGTAAGTACTGAACCTGGAGTGTATTGTGTAATAATATGAATGAGTGGCATATCCTTGTATTTTATGACTTGGTACTGTAAGCAAGTAAAAGATGGGAGATTTGTACAGAAATTACCTTAACATGTGATAGCAGAGACTTATTCGACATATATGTGTCCATTATTAAGTAGCAGGCCTCAGGCATCAAAGATTCACATAGTCATACCTCTCAAAAGTACTGATGATCACTGCATGCCCTCAGTTTATCACCATACATTTATACTGGAAAAATCATTAAAGGGAGAAGCTAGAAGGTAATGCTACACATTGCAGTTTCAGGCTTCGCAACCATCATGAGCTCATTCACAATAAAGTTGGGAAATATTGATGCTATCATCTGTCTTACTTCCTAATGCCAATATAAATCAAAGGTACAATTACCAGTTCAACACCACAAATGCAGATACACTAAGCACTAAGTCAGCTATGCACCCTGAGAATCAGACACAAAGTTTATGTATCCCTGAATCCAAAATATAGAAAATGCAGGGTTATAGCACAGTTATCATCACTTCCACAGGGCATTGTGTGGGGGCAAGAAAGCCTAGACTAACACAAAAGGTTGGTGAGTGTGTCTGAGTAAGAAAGAGGAACAGGCAAACATTTTGATAAACCAACAAATGGCCAGTGAGACAAAATGAGTCTTAAGCTATGTGGCTGAACCAAGTAACTGTTGTGTGTGTGTCTGTAGGTGTCCTGCAGGTGAAATTGGTGTGTGAGTGTCTGCATGAACACAGCCAAACTCTGTACTAGCTCTACATCTTAGTATGATGGACAGCTGTGAACCATGCAGGGTAGAAGTGCCAATTCATCATTGTCATCCCCAACCGTGAAAAATGGCTCTGCCAGGAGTTGCACCAGCACATTCATGCCCACAGTCAGATGCTCTGCTGCTAACTGAACATGAGCGATGTCTACTGAATGAGGTCCCTTCATGGGGATGCCCAGGACCACAACCCCACTTCTAGGTGTGGACAGCTCACCCACTGATGGAGCAGTGGAAGTACTGTCACCATGGGAGCATTATCGGGCATGGCCACATTGGTTAACAACAGATGATGTGGTTGACCTACGCCAACAAGGATTCCATTCCCCTCCCAGCAGATGTTCCATTGCAGGCAATCCTGATTCCATGACAGACACCTCTCATTCCAATCTGTTATTCATCTGATCCATTGAATCAGCAACACAGTTGAGGCAGTCACGCATGTCAGCCTGTGCCATATCTACAACCCTGAGCATTTGTCTGGAGCACATATGGGAATGTGTCTGTGCCTCCATGATGGCCCTAAACATACATTGAGTGGCATGGAAAGAGACATCTGGTCTGGTGGAGAAGGGGCAGCAGACCTCCTCTGAGCACCCGTAACAACCTTCCTGTATGGCATGTCACCCACACTTTGGCTACGGCCAGTGTCAGCAGGCACTGAAGCCACAGTAACCACACTTCTCTGAACAATTGCTTTGCCCTCCACCTGTCCAGTATCTGTGGGCTCTTTGGAATGGATAGGCATAGGCCTACTGGCTGTGTCCGATGGAATTGCAAGGAATGGCTGTATGTTAACCTCAGTATCAGATTCAACTGCTGCACCCCCTGTCTGTGCCTCTGTTTGGCCACCATCATCATCAGAGTCTGCTGATACACTGACATCAAGTGGTATAGGTACAACACTTCCACTCTCAAGATCATCTGTGATAAAAAGCAACAAACACAAGAAAAATTTAATATCTGCATTACCATGGTCCAATATATGCTAACAAACTAATAGTGGTGCCACTATTACAGACAGTACAGCAATACACACAACAGGCCTGACATCAACATCACAGACTATAATATTTCTTTAAATTGCTCAGTAGTACTGACATAAAAATGTTTGGCTTACCATCTGCAGGTGAGATTCTCCTCTGCAAGCCAGATTGTCCTGGAAGAAGTTAAGCAAAAGGAAAAGGCAACATCATCTCGATTAACAGTAACACAGGGGTGGAACACTTTTACCCCTTTTTATGCCTATTAACTATACTTTCAACAAGAATTTGGCTAACTACTCCAACCTAAGCTAATCAATCAGAATGTGTTTTTAACTGTGGCAATCTTCAATCCCCCCCCAAAAAAAAATTCTTGTGACACAAAAGTAACATATTGATTTCAGTTGTTTTACTATACAACAGTATTCAACTATTGAGATACCAAAGCCTGTCTGGAAGCTCCTCCTGAGACATGATTGCTGTCCATGACATGGTTGCACCAACATCAGTACATGCTGTTCTGCACTTTCCTGAGAGCTGTCTGGATCCTTAACAGTGGCCTGGAACTCTTCATTTGGTGTTAGTGGTGGCTGTAAAGCAGGCCCTCCCCTGGTAATGATCTGATCATAGCCCACTGCAGCTACTCTCTTCCATGCATATGTGATCATGTCAGTGGCTGTATGGCACACCTGCTGGTATGTTCTGCCATGGCCACCCATGGCATTCACATCATCCACAATCTGCCACCAGATTTGCATTCTGTGTGCCATATCTACTGGTCCCCTTTCAACCAGGAAGTCACCATGTTGCCTAAAGGCATCCACTATCACCTGATTTTCAGCATCAGTGAAGGGTTGTCTCCGAGGATTGACATTCCTGGGTGGCATACTCCTAGGTGTGCTAAAAAAACAACAGAAGGATAAACCACATAAGCATCACATAACTACAAACTAACATTTCCATATAAAACAGAAAAGGTAGCCTCTCAGTATTACCCACTGGAGAAACATAAAACAGTCTAGAGATGTGAAATATGAACAAGAACCTGGATGCAAAAAAAAAGGAGAATAACAATAGCAACATATCCTTTTTGTGCCATAAAAGTAATGGCACTTTGCTCTCCACCCCCCAAAAGAATAGGCAAATGACACATTTTGCTAACAAACCATCTTTGAAATGCTAAAAGTGCTATCAAAGGTACTGTCCCTAAAACATTTGAAAATATTTGTCATGCAGCATTCCTTTTTCATGTACTGGTAATCATGTATACCTGTGAAATGCCTTGACAAACATGCCCATGACATCGGTATACTTCTAATTAATGCATACAGATAAAAGTATAAAACCTTTGCATCAGATTTTTTGTAATTATATTCCAGCATATGCAGTATGTAGCTGACAAAATGCAAGTATACCTTCTAAAGTTCAGTAATCCTCTAGGCAGCTATATCCCAAAGTAATAGAGTATGTTCAGTCTTCTGCACATAAACAAGTTTCCTCACCATCAGTTTGCCTAGCTCATGGTTGCCTTTTTATATGGTGCAGATTCAGGGCTGTTAGCATTGCAAAGATGCAGATGAGGTGTGAACTGATGAGAATTGCTGAATCCCAAATACTTAGATCCATTTAGGAGATAAAAACATAGTGCAGACACTCCCTCAGTGTTTGTTTTCAATGGATTGCAACTGTGAATGATTACTGGTTGAGAGAAGAAAAACACAACAGCACTGCAGGCTGCCTTACATCCAGTGGGTGTGTCAGGTTAGAGCTACAAAGTGTTAGATGTAAGGTTGGAAATGTAAGTAAGCAGCACACAATTCACAGGTTGTGTTCATTAACATCCAACCTCCCCCTCATTTGTTGGCAACTGCATATGATATTATTTCCAGTTAATATCCTCACACATTTTAAGGCCAAAGATATAGAATGGCTTACACACTGCATGTCTTAGATTACTGGTTAGATAATTGAAGAATGACCAACAAACACAGAGCTGTATTTCTGCAAGCAATAATCATAACAGGCTGTGTGATCAGTAAGTGCACTACATCCAAATATAATAAGTGTACAAATAACAGTTGTATTTTTTTTAATTTCTCCAAAAGTTTTGGGTTTCTAATACCATGATAGGAATGTACCCCATTCCTAAGTCAAAGTACGATGAAAGTTCATTAAATTAGTATTGTTTCACTCTTTGATGTCAACCAAAAGTGCTCTTTGCAGCACCGCAATGTGCCCAGTGATGATTTATTCTGCAATTCGTATGGAGTTACATATATTGGTAGCATATCTAAATATGATTGTAGACTCTTTTTTTATAAGAGCCATTGATCCTACTACTATTGGAAATATCTGAGTTTCTTTCTTCCACATTGCTGTTGTTTCTACTTGCAAATCCTGATAATTTATGATTTTGTGTCTCTCTGTACACAGGACACTGTAGTCACTGGGTGTGGTGATTTCAATGATCAGTGCTACTTTTGTCTTCTTTTCTTGGACCACTATATCCAGTTTTCTAGCACCTATGTTTTGAACTGTTGGTAATGGATAATCCCTTGTGATGTTGACTTCATCATTTTCTATGATGCTTTGTGGCTGATGTTTCCAGTGTTTTTCAGCCATTTCAATACCATAATGTTTGCACAATCCCCAGTGCAACAGTCACACCACATTATTAGGCCTTTCAGTATACAGACCTTCTGCTATTAGTATGTTGCAACCAGCAAGGAGGTGTGCAACTGTTTCCAATTCTGTTTTGCAAAACCTACATTTGTCTGTTTCTCCCACACATTCAATGGACTTTGTAATCCAACGTGTACATAGCCCACTGTCTTGTGGTGCCAATATTAACCTTTCATCTCTTGGTTTGAATTTACCTCTCCTTAACCATTCCTGCATTCGTTCCTGATCAACATAATGTTCTTCCAGAAGTTTTCTATACTTGCAACTATATTTATGCATTTTCCACATTTCTTGCCTTCTCATCTGGCCCTTCACCTTATATTCTTTCTTTTGTTTTTGGCACATTCAGTTGCTGCCTGATTTTATCCACTTGTGGTTTGATTTCCATTCCTGCTTGACACCGATATGCTTCTGCTAGATTAAGCAGGGAAGGGATTTATTCTCCTCATGTTTCAAAATTTTCACTACATTTGGGTCTTGTGAGGTCAGAAGATATGTGTGGAGTCCCATGACTGCAGATCTGTACATGTAATCAATTTCAAGGAGGCCCATCCCTCCTTCGGAATGGGGAATATATAATCTTGGTATGCACTGATTTTTATAAATCATTGGGTGAGTATGAAGTATTCATGTTGTTTTCCTATCTAATCTATCCAACATATTTTGGGGCCAGTCAATCACTCCAAAACTGTAAGTTAGGACAGAAACAGCAAATTGGTTTTTAGCTTGGATTTTGTTCCTAGATATCAGTGCTGTTTTCAGGATTAATTTAAGTCTTCTAAAGTACTCCTTATTAAGTTTAATTCACATTTGTTCATGTTTTATTGTTGATCCTTCATCAATTCCCAAATATTTATACACTCCCTCTTGTTCAAGTTCTTTTATATCACACTCTTGTCCCAAACTAATGTTTTCTTAGTGCTGCAGTTTTCCTGCTTTAAAGGTTGCTTTTGCAAATTTATCAAGACAAAATGACATTCTTATATCATCTGAAATGGTTTAGACAACTTGTAGTTGTGCTTTAAGTTCCTCATCTGATGAGCTATACAGTTTTAAATCATTGACAAAGAAAGGATGAGAAGTCTTTACACTTTGTTGTTTTCTAGGAGCCAAATTATAGCCATAGCCTAAGCTGTTAAGTAAACAGCTTAATGGGTTAAGGGCAAGGCAGAATAGTGGCTGTGACAGAGAGTCACCCTGGAATATCCCCCTTTGAATTTTTATCCCTGGAATAATAATTTGACTTTATGATGGCTTAATTGCAAAGTGGTCTGCCACTGTTTCATGGTCACTGTAATGTAGTCAATCTTATACATTTTAAGCACTCTTTTATCCATAAACGTGGGATACTATCAGATCCTTTTTTGTAGCCAGTCCATGCCATGCTTAAATTCTTCCCTTTTTTACAGTTCTCCACTATGACCTTATTTAACAACAAATGATACTTTGTTCCATATGACTTTATTTTATTGCACTTTTGTTCTATTGTCATAACTGAGTTTTCTTCTAAATGACTATAGACTCTGTCAGCATCAGTTCCCATGTATAGTTTATATGTTGCCGGAAGGCAAGTTATTGGTCTATAATTTTTAGGGTAGCTTGCAGGTTCACTCTTAAGTAGGAGCATTGTTTTTCCTGTTGTTAGCCTGATTGGTGTCTGTTCAGGGTGTGCATATAAATAGCTCTTACTGATGGCTAACTCTTCATGAAAAGATGTTAATACTTTTAACCAGAAGTTAGGTACTGCATCTGGGCCTGGCGTTTTCCAGTTTGAGGCTTTTCTTAACTTTGTTTCAATCTCTCTGGCTGTTACTTCATCCCATTTCATATCCTGTACCTTTAAACTTCTTATTCTTTCTTTTAGTTCTTCCATCCATTTAGCATCTTTGTTATGTTCCACAGGACCTTCATAGATACTTCTCCAAAATGTATCTATTTCATTTTTTTGTTGGTGGTCTTTCAGTTCCTTTTACCTTGTTTCCCAATTCTCTATAAAATGTTTTTGGGTCATCAACAAATTGCTTATTTTGTACCTTTCCTTTATATTTATCTTCATATCTTCTAAGTTTTTCCGCCTGTGCTGAAATGTTTAGTTTATTTGCAATAGGGCATGATAGATCCTGGTCTGTTCTAATACTGTACATTGCTTTTATCACATCTATCTTTCTTAGCATTTTTGTTGATCTGTTCCCTCTTCTATAGTCTTCTAACAGTGACACTTCTTGTCTTAACTGCTTTATAGTTTTTTCTATTTGATATTTCCATGATGGTATTCAATTTCTCCCCTTCCTTTCCCTACCTACCCTATGTTGTTGTTGTAAAACTTTATCAGTTATTAATTTAGTTGCACAGTAAATAGATCCTGTTTACTTTTGTTATATCGCATGGATATATATGAACAGTCCTAATTACTGTGTTCTTTTGTTTTATCAGACTTATGACTTTTTGGATTTTATTAACCTTCTGCAGTTTATTTCATTGATCTTGATATATCTGTCTATGTCTATTAAATCAAGCAACTCTTCTCTTACCTCATTTTCTTCCAAACTGAGGGCACATCCCTTATTTTCCATTTCCTGCGGGCATTCTATAGAAGGTTCTATTGCATCTTCCTGTGGCACATTATCTTCAATTCCATCCTGTGCCATCCATTGCTCTGTCATATGGGAACTCACTGGCCTATCACTCCTCAACATTGACTGCATCAGAGTTTCCACAGTTTCCTGTTCCTTCCCTTGCTGTCTAGTTTCAAGTGGACATTTATACTGGTTTCCTGTGGAAGGTTCCAAATTATCTTCATATGGTGACTGACCAATTGCTTCCTGTTCTACTGGTTTCCCATTAATTTTGATATCCATTGCTCTATCCTGTTGTGGTGCTTCCTGAATTAGATTTTCTACACTGAATCCTTCACTTTACAGGTACTCCATAACCACAATTTCTGTTTATTTAACTTCTCCATTACTAATCTCCTTTTCCTCTTTGTCTTCTTATTTTTTGCATTGTAAAGTTTTCCATGTCTGGATTACTTTGCCTGTATTTCTCTTCAAATATCGTTGGTGCTGCTTTTTTATATTGGTTAGTTTTGCTTTCTCCTTTGCATAAACATTACACCATATTAAACCACTTTTTCTTTCCCATGCCCATATTTCTTCTTCAGATGTTTCCTGATCTTCCTGCTTCTCCTTACTTTGGAGTCTCACTTCATCATACTGTAACGTAACCTGTGTTAGACCTTCTACACAAAATCTTTCAGTTTGCAGGCACTCCATAACTTCAACTTCTATTTTTTTTAACTTCTACTTACTAATCTTTTCTACACTCCATCTTTGCGATATTATTGTTTTTATTGTGAAACTTTCCATATCCGGATGCCTTTGCCTGCATTTCTCTTCAAATATCTTTGGAGCTGCCTTCTTTACTCTGATTAATTTGGCTTTCTCCTTTGCATAAATATTGCACCATATCAAATATCTCTTTCTTTCCCATGTCCATATATTTTTTTATACTTTTCAAACATCTCTTGGTTTTTTTTTGTTTATATTTTCTCACTTCCACAGATGCTTCTTTTTCCAAACAGATCAAAATTTCTTGATGTATATTCTGTTTTTCACAAATCTGTTGTATCAATTAATGCAATTTTTCATTTGAAGCTTCTGACAGTTTTTCTTCTTATGGAAGTATTTTTCTTTCCTGTAATTTCTCTCCTAATCATTTTGTATATATTGTGTCTGGAAATTCTGGGCTTTTTACATAATAGTGTCAATACATAATTTTTTTCTTATCCTCAATAGTCCACTCTATCGTCTTTATGGCTCTTCTTTAGCCTATCAGTTTTTGTGATTTTTGCAGACTGCTACTTCCTTCTACAACAGGGGGCCATCGTCCTCCTGTGCCTAGCCTGGCCCATTGTCGAAACGTTTCCGTATTTTGAGGATTCTACACAGTCATTTTTTCCAGTCCTGCCAACCATGTGCTACCAGGATTGGGCACTTTTTTATCTTGGGTCTTGTGTACCCAGCTATCTCTTTTCATTTTTAACCTACTTCTGTCCATGATATATGCTATATAAATACAGTATATATATTATTGTCGCCTTGGTGAGATTTAGTAGAAAACATGATCCACCTCGTGATGGTATTCACCAAGACTTGAGGATAAATTCAGTTTCAACACTACTACTCTCCTTTGCTTGTTGACTTTTCATGTCTCCATTCGAACCCCGACTTTGATCTCTCCAGTCTGTGTTTCATAGTACTGTGGATGATGTTGCAGTTGGTTGTGGGCAGAATTATTTCAGCTCCTTGCAAAGCTGTTTGTGTGGCAAAGAGGGATAAGGCACCCATTCTGTGTTCTGAAGGTTCATTGGAGTGAGAGTTCAAATCCAGATCTCTGTAGACATATCTCATGTTAACCATCATTTTCTAGTTTGCATGTCAAAGATTGATTTTCCTTATTTCAACTATTTGTTCTTTCTTCCTTTTTTCAGTCTTGATTTTTATTTTTATTTTATTTTATTTTTTGTGGGGCAGGGTTTGTGCGATGCAGCGCTTAATGCAATCACAGGAAAGGAGAAAATGAATGGTGGGTTTGGCTGTGCTTATCTCATTTGCAAGAATGTGTCAGTGTGCAAACTGGACAACTGGACCACCCAGGAAGCGGATAGGACCCTGACAGCCAAAAATATAAACCGGATACTTTCAATTAATTCTATTAAGCACCATGCAAACCTGCTAAGGGGCGTTGCATGATGGTTAACAGAAAGACCTTAACAATGATTAGTAAATTAGAGAATATTATGTAACTAGTCATGTGACAGCAGATGTAAGTATAGGGCTGGAGTACAGATGGTCCTGGGTTCAAGTACAGGGTGGGCAACCATTTTTTTACTGTTGTGGCATTGCAGTTTATAGCAATGACCTGAAACATAGACAACTGTTATTTCAACTTTTTTGTGGCAACAGGTGTAAGTGCAGGACTGCCATTCACATGGTCCTAGGTTCTAATACAGGATATTCCATACACTTTTACTATTGTTCCACTTCCCGTTATATTCGCTCTCACTTATAACACTTTAGATAATGGAGCTGATATTAATTATATGTATGAGGGATGAGACACTGTTATTGTGTTATCAGATGTATGACTGAGGGTATATTGTATACTATAGCTCTGTAAGTATAATTCTGCTATCTGGACATGCATGGGCTTCACAGTTGCCTAAGACACATACACAACTGCCTCTATATCCAATAACCTTGTCAGGTCACACACATATATGTGTAACAGTTCATACTGTTACCTGTATGTATGTATGGTTCCTGACTATGTCTGAGCAGCACTTCTTCTGTGGCAAAGATGGAAAATCAAAGCTGTGGAAGAAATTGTTTTCTCTTATGCCTATATTTGAATCCCACAGTGTAAAAATCAATTTCCTCATTGTATAAAAGCAAAAAAAAGTGTGAGGTCTTTATATTTATGCCTTCAGTGCATGTCTGCAAATCTAACTCACTTAACAGTTACCTTCCACTTTCCAATATATATTTCCAGGCTACATCAGTAGACATCCCTCAAACTAAGACCAAGTATTGGTTTAACATTACAATTGCAATTATTTAATTCCTCACTGTTTGGCACTGCTGGTCTCCATTTACCTTCGCACAATATGTTGCTCGGGTATGTGCAGTCCAGTAAACATGATAACTGTTCCTACTTCCTTCATCATCGCAAACCTCCTGTGCAAGATCAAGCCATGTTGCCCCTCTGCAGATGATCTTCATAACAAATTTCTAAAAATGTCTGCTGACTCAATTGCCTAGCCTGTCTCAATAATCATTAATAGATCCATCAAGGAGTCTTATGTCCTTTCCCTGTGGAAAAAAATCCTTCATCCTTCCACTTCACAAAGGTGGCACCTCCACAGAAATCTCTAACTATAGGCCAATTCCTATTCTTTTACCACTATCAAAAATTCCAAAATAAATGTATCCATAAACAACTTCTTCAATACCTACTTGACAATATTCTTCTCTCTCCCATCCAGCATGGATTCAGACCAGCACACAGCACTATCACTGCTCTACTGTCCTTTACTGGCACTGTCAACAAAGCTCGTGACTCAGGAAACTTTGTCTGTTCTCTGTTCTTAGATCTATCCAAAGCCTTTGATACTGTCTCCCACCCCCAACTGTTATCCCAACTATCTCTTCTGGGCTTAACCAAAACATCCTTACAATGATTCACTAGCTATCTCTCTAAAATATTCCAATCAAATGGAACTCTAACGTCTCTCCTTAGTTAACTGTTAGCACTGGGGTACCCCAAGGCTCAACACTAGGTTCACTTCTCTTCAACATTTTTATTAACCATCTTAATACTGCTACTAAACAAGCCACCATAATTCAATATATTGATTATTCTACATTAATCTACTCTGTCAGGACTCTCTCTCATCTACAGAGTTTCAATTCTATTGCGTCTTGGCTCACCAACAACCATTTACTAATTAACCCAAAAAAACTACACTTCTACTATTTTTACCAAAACATTTTTCTCCAGATGCCTCTAACTTTGATATTACTTCTTGGAACAATACTTCAATCAATGTGGTTTCACATACAAAACTGATAGGTGTAACTATTGACAACAATCTTAAATTTGACCTGCATATCAGCAACATCATAAAAAAAAAGCTAATCAAAAATTGGGCATGGTGTGTAGGGCTAACAAATTCATCTCCAACTCTATAAGAGTAACCCTTGCCACCACCTATCTCTTACCCTCCCTTCTATATGCTTCATCTACTCTAACCAATCTTCACTCTTCCCTCAAAGCAAAACTTAGTCAATGTTACAGTAAAGTAGCTACATTTTCCACAGGGCAGGCCCACTACTCTCACCATTGCTCTGCTCTCAAGTCTCTAAATTGGCTCTAACTAACCCACCTTCTCATCTTTAATCAACTAACATTAAGTAAAAAAATACTGTACAACTACTCATTTTCGCAAACTACATCATCACTACTTCAACGCTATATTCCGTCTCATGACCTACACTCCTCTTACATGTATCTACTATCTATTTACAAGCTTCAAAGATCTAACAGGGTTAGTCTATACTCTCACTGTGTTGCCAGATCATGGGATAGCATTCCAGAAGCAATCAGCCTTATACCCCACTACTATTCCTTCAAATCTAGGATGAAGGAACATCTGACCAATAATTGGATCTACCCATGCATCTTGCCATCTTAGTACTGTTTTCTATTCCCTTCTTCTCTACTCTTAATAGACTTTCTCTTGATATAGCCTACTTTCCTTCATGCTTTACCTACTTTCTAGCCTCACCTCTCTTTAATTCCTTAACATTCTAATGTATTTTCTTTATATTCTTGCACTAAACTTTATCTATAATAAAACAACGGCTCCAACGTCAAAACACTTTATTCCAAAGCAAAGCTTTCGGGTAAACCTCCCTTCTTCAGTGCTAATACTCCATATCAACAATACACATTTTAAATAAGAGTAAAAGGATGTCATATGACCACAGACAGTCTATCATATGACATACACTATTACAGATAAAAATACAATAAAACTCAGAAATAACATTTTAGAAACATTTTTTTTAAAAATAACATTTTTTAAAATTCAGTTAAAGATTTTGTTGCTGTCTTCTCACTAATACTGGTTTAATGCTCACAGTATTATTTAAACCTGGTGTAAAATCTGCCTGCAACCTAACAATCCACTCATATACTTTATTTTCAAGTATATTATTTATGTTGCCTCCCCTTGTATTCTTAAAAACTACATTCATAGCCCTAAATTTAAACTAACCTTTATCTATCCCAGAATGTATGACTAAAATTTATTATCTAGTTCTCCTGCCAGAAAGAGTATATGGCTTTTACAACCTATTACTTACTCTGTCATATATTTTTAATGCATCATTATGTAACATACATTATTAGGAATTCTCTTCTAGCTTGTATATAATGTACGGTCAGCTTTATTACTTGCCTTATATTTTGCTTATTTTCTTTTACTGTATTCACATACTGTACTACTTTGTTATTGTCTTAATATTTGTAACCATTGTTCATTTTTTTAATTCTGTTTAATGTGTACTATGGAGCTTTTCTCCCCAGGCCTCCACTGAAAATGGGCTCATACCCAGTCGGACTTTCCCAGTAAACAAATGTCAAATAAATAAGTAAATAAATAAACTGGAATTGGCGGGAAAGCATCAGTCTCCATTGTTCTAGGTCTACTGGTAGACATAGCTGATGTCAGTGGGGATGGTGCTAGGTTTGGGGCACAGAGGTGGGGTATCCAGGAGTCCTGGATATTTACTGGACTCCTAGTAAAGCACCACATCTAAAGGCTTCTGCAGGGGGAATATTCTGGCTCCCAGTGCAAGTCTGAGGTGTAGAATAGTTTAGCCCAGGCTGTATCCAGTGCCACTGGTATCCTGTGCACTGGACAGTAATGTAAGCATCATTTTAATGACATACAGAGGAGGAAGAGGGATACTCTCAACTGTAGGTTGGAGGAATTTAGGACTATGCACATCTCACAGCTGCGTAAGTATCAACTAAAAAGAGTACTTGTAAGACTTAGAAAGATGAATATAGGTAAGACTAGTATGCAAAATGATCTTCTGTTCTGTTTTTCCCCCAGCTGCCAGAGATTGGGAGTTCAATGTCTGGGCCCATGGGTCTCTAAATTGGAGACACTGAGGGAAGCAAGTGGTATGCATGCAGCAGAAGAGAAGTGTTATTGTAGCATTAAAAATTAAAGAAAACGTTTTTTGGTATTTTATAGAGTTGTATCAAGTTGAGCATGCATATCCCAATTGTAAAAGTAAGTATACATACATTAGTCTGTAGCACAAACTAATTGTAAGAGTCCAATATTAGACTGTAGTCAGAGGTTGTGTGTTCAAATACTGCACTTCACAATTATACAGTGCTGTTATTTCTTCAATAATCTTTACATTAAATTAAAACCTCTATACCTGTGACACAAATTCCCTGCTGTAAACTGCAGTGTGTATAACTGGAACATGCATATGTGCAATATATGCACATTTCAAGGATTACTCACAACAATTTGTAGAACAGTGTATATCTGTTAGGAGGTATACTTAAAAGTAAAACTTAAGATAATAGAGTTGTATAATTGTATTAATGCATTGTATGTCATTAATTGTACTAATCCTATCTGTTTTTTCTCTCACCCCAACCCTTATCTCTCTTTTTTTATTTTATTTTATTTTTAAAAATAAAATTTTTGTTAATTTTTTAAAAATTTATTATTTTTATTATGTGTCTTCAAAACGTGTTCATATCATCCATGTGCATCACATCACTAAATGCTCCACAGCACAGTGGGGTAGGCCAGCCTCAGTGGGTCAGCCTGCCCTGACTTCACCGGCTCCATCAGCAAAGCCCAGCACATCTGGGAGCCAACCTGGCAGCACTGCATTTGCTGCCCCTGAACTACCTGCACTCTCAGGTAATCCTACCCTGGAGGCTGTTCCAGTGATACCCTTGGGGAGCAGTGGCAGACATGGTGATTTTATCACCTGCAGCAAGTTGCCAGGGATGGTGCATAGGGTTGTGCACCACACCATTGGTGCACTCCTTCCCCAGATGGAAAGACTGCTCTTCCTCATGTTCCAAAGGAGAAGGAGGATGAGACATAAAGCACTCCAGCCACCTGTGGAGTAAGGTGACAGTGATGACAGTCCAGTGGGTGTAGACTTGATTTTCACTGTCTCCAAGCTTGACTGCTATGAGTCTGGATTATCCCCGCCCTCACTCTAATCATGGTGCCCCCAACCTTTTGTGTCTATCACCATCCCTGTCTGTTGTCTTGTTTGTGTTGTCTGTCTGCAATTTCTTCTTCACCTACCCAACTTACCTGACTCAGACATACCATACGTCCCTTCCCCAACATTCCAATCTCTTTCTCAAATAAAAAAAAGAAATGGGCACCTGTGCCACAAATACATCATCCAATACATAGTTCTCCATTTTGCACATGGGTCTTCTTAATGCACTTGATTATGTCCAATTGGCTATACAACATGATTGCTTTGTCGTCACCCCTCTTTGTTTTTAACAGTCTACACTGTTAAAGAAATGAATAGTTATGGTTCTTTCCTACCTCCCTTCTACACATTCCTGTACTGATTACCCTTTGTTCTTCCCCCTGCTTGCTCCCCATTTCACCACTTTCCTATCTAGCCAATTTACACACCTTCAATCAGGTCAAAAAACAGAAACACACACAACACACAAAGGTAGCAGAAAAAGCAACAGATCCCTTCACTTTTTGGGCTCCATGTTTGTGCAAAGGTGTATATTACGCAAGAATGTGTAGCAACTGTGAGTGGTGGCAAAATGCTGGGGCTACTTCATGCAGTACAACTTAACCCTGCTGCACTATGCCAACACACAGCAACACATGTACTATAAAGAATTCATGTTGTTATCTTAAAAATATATTAGATACACCTGGATTCAAACTCAGTATCATCTGTGCCCAAACAGAAATGTATCAATGCATTAACATGTGCTGCCACAGAGTCAATTAAGCAGCAAGTGTGCTTTATACACTCCATACTATCTCTCAGACTTTAGCATTGAGGCTCAGATTTGTGAGCTGCTTAGCTACATGCAAACATGAATAGTATTGAAAATATGTATCTCACATGTGAGAACACTTTGCCAACTACTGCGCAAATCCGCTGCTCAACACTCTATGGAAAAGTAAATATTATGTATTACTGCTATTTACTGTCCATTTCCTGTCTATAACATGAAATTACATGTGGAAACATAACAAACATAAGGGTGTATCTAACAATATGTCACATATTTACAATACAGCATATGTTGGCTCCCCAAAGCACTGAAACCCTGGTGTCTCAGTACATTTTTCCACACATATATCACCTACACTACAGACATTAATATCCAATGTTGTGTGATATGCAAGGCACATCAATCTGGTAACATACAGAACTAAAACTATTGACCCATAAGCCTAAAATCCCTTATCTGCAAGGCTAGGGAAGGAATCAGCATGGACCTTATCCACAGGGATACAGGTGACCTTCAATACACTTGACCCATGTTGCTTCTGTCAAGGGTAGAGCTTGCTTATTAAACCTAGTAGACTTCTTTGATACTGACCTCATGGACTTGGATGAGGGATAACAGGACATACTGCGTATGATGAGTTATCCAAGGCCTTTGACACTATCCCCCATTCATGTATCATAGAGAAATTCTCCCATCTGAGAATTAACCCATACATTACTAGATGGATAGCCAGCTGGCCCACTGATAGAAAACACACTGTCCAAGTTGGGAACTGCAACTCCATCACTAGACTACTTACCGGTGGACTACCACAAGGATCTGTGCTGGTCCCTCAACTCTTTAGAAACTATTTCTCTGAAGCCAAGCAAATGTAGATGGCCTGTGGTTTGCAGATGACTGTTAACTGGATACAGTCATATAGAGTCCCCCAGTGATGGTAACATATTACAGAAGAGGCTGACACAGACAAATGATTGCTGCCAAAGTCATGGATTGAACCTGAAAGCAAATAATGCCTCATTGTCCCTTTGGCAATGAAGTACTTCTGCTAATTATGATATATACAGCACCCCTCTAAGTTCAAACACAGTGCTGCGTGACTTGGGAACACATGCTGATAGCAATCTACACTTCAATCACTATGTGTCCATAGTAGTGGGACACACATTCTGCATTGCACACCTCATAAATAAGGTCATCACATCCAAGACCAGAGAAGTCATAGCTTTGTTGTACTCTACCCTTATCAGACCACTAACTAAGTACAATGCTGCCATCTGGCTGTACCTCACCAGACACCTGCAGCATCTGGAGAAAATACAGAGGTCTGTGACTAGGAAAATCCAGGGCCTCCACTTGTCACCATATTCAGTATCATGCAGGCTGCTGAGAGGTGACCTATGCCTGGTGTACAGAACAGTCTCAGACCCTGCCCTACTGCAATTGCTAGACATCTGAAAATTAAATGGGACAGGAATAACTTGCTCCATGGATTTCAGCCTAGCCTGTGTGATAAATAGAACATGCTGTGGAGACAGATATATCACCCAGCGATTGACACTCTTTTGTAATAGGCTCCCACTGCATGTGAAGCAGTGCTCCTCCATGAAACTATTCAAGCGCAACCTTGACAACTGGACGGGTGATTATAAATTCACCCCTGGGTTGCACCTATCTCCCTCATGGACATGGCCAGTCGGTGCTCCTCACAAAATCACTCTACTAACAACAACCATCTAACTATACTCAATAAGGGTACTTGTGTTTTTCCACAGCTCGGCTTGTAAACACCCTAGGGCCATTACGTTAGTGACCTTCTATGAAGCTATGAACCTATGCAGGCCTCACAACATCTTCTCTCAAACATGGCCTGCTGATGTCATCCACTATAAGTTGACCTGCACTCCTGTAAAAGTCAGACTTGTGCCATGGTGCTTGTATAAGTACTGAGTTCTGTAGTCTGTGTACTTAGATATGTAGGGATTCTGTTCTCACTGCAGTCAACTGTGTGTGTGTGTCTCTAGACAAAACTGCAGAAGTGTGTATCCTACAGTTACTGTTCCAATGCCATGGATTGACAGTATTTTGATATTTGAATATGTCTACACATCCATTTCATGCAGGTCTCCCAACATCTGCTCTCTGACATGGCCTGCTGATGTCATCCACTGTAAGTTCACCTGTGTTCCTGTAAAAGTTAGATTTGTGCTGTGGTGCTTGTGTTAAGTATTGCCTTCTGTAGTCTGTGTACTTAGGTAGGGGTTCTGTCACTGCAGTCAGCGTGTGTGTGTGTGTGTGTGTGTGTGTGTGTGTGTGTGTGTGTGTGTGTGTGTGTGTGTGTGTGTGTGCGTGCTCGTGCGTGTGCACTCTTACTTGACATTGCAGAGAGCATTTTACACTGACAATTGGACACTGTTATTACTATATTCTCTGCAACAGACACAGCTGATGTCATCAGCTATATCAGTTTTGTGGATATGCAGTATTCCCACCATGGAGGGTCAGAGACTAGCCTGGAGCCCAGGCAGACATCACCTCATCCTATACGATACAGATTACACTAACATGGATTTCAATCTATCCACATACATCATGGCATGGTTGATAGGCCCTGTGTTTTCTTGATGAGAAAGCCCTGTGGTCTGTCCAGCTGCTGCATGTCTCTGGTGAGGTACATGCAAAAGAGAGAATTACACACTATTAGTATTCTGATGAGGTTTGAGTACAGTGCTGTCATACAATCCTAAGATCTGAATATGATGGCATGACATATGATGTGCACAACATAGGTTTTCAATTGCAGTGTGGACAGCTGCTGGTCGAAGTTCAGATTGCTATCTACATGTGTTTCTAGCATCTGCATCACTAGGTTTCAGCATAGCAGGACTATTGTCAATGTTGTAATTAACACGGACTACCAATTTTCAGAAGGACAACATAAAGACACATGTCTGCATTTATTTGTAGATCGTGTGGATTTCTGACCCATCATTTGTCTGTGTTAGCTCCTTTTGTAGTATGTTATCATCATTGGTGCATCCAATATGCAAGAATCAGCAAACATGGTAAGGCAAAGGCCATATACTTTAGCCTAAACTGTCAAGAAATATAGTCCAAACAGTAATGGGCCAAGCACAGATCCCTGGGGTTTGTCAGTGGTGGCAGCTCTACTGATACAGGTTGATTCACCAGCTTTCACAGCATGTGTTCTGTAGTAATGCCAATTTGTTATCCATGTAGTGATGCAAGGGTTACTCCCAGCTGGGAGAGTTTCTCAATGATACCTGCATGGGGGATTGTATCCAAACCCTATGCCAGATCACAATAGATAGTATGCACTGTCTTACCTTCATCCATGCCTATCACACAGAATCAATGGGCTGTGATAACATCGTAGATCATGTATGGAATGACTCAGCACATACACCTTCCTGAAATTGTTGAATACATGCTTCAATACACCCTCCACATGGGCTATGTTCCCGTAGACGGATGTACATCAACATTTATCCATCTGAGTTGGGGACACCACCTGATGTATGCATGTATAGAGACATCCTGACTCTCCTCAACTGTGAGGTAGACCTACGTGTCATCATGGCCCTCTTCTATATGAACACTAGTAATACACTGTGTGTTAGTGTCAGTTGTTAATTCTACATCATGTCTGTTGCATCTTTTAGATGTCCTCAAAGAGGTCATTGAGGGCATGCATGATGACAACAGTATCATCTTGTTGAACTTTACCAGGTCAAGGCATTTGACACAAATCCACACTTAGGTATTCAATCAACACTGTCATATGTAGCCATAAACAGCTATATCACCAAGTGGATAGACCAGTGCCATTACATACGTGGCATCTCACTAAGTTGAAATGTGTGAAGTGACCTATATCTTAGGTCCAGTGATCAGGTCTGTACCTTTGGGCTGTATGCTAGGCCTTTTCCTGTCAATGGACATTACAGATGACATACAGATCCTGTGTCCAAACAGCTGTCTGTAGGGCTACAAACTGTAGGCAATCATTGACTCCAACTGTGAAATTAGTATAGTACAGACAATATCAACACTTACCAAAGATTGCTGCCACAGCCATGACAGCACTTGCAATGACAAGAAAACATGGGGGGATTTGTTAAGTCAGGAAAACAAAGACACATCCCAGTATAATGTGGACATCACACCCTATAATCAGACCAATAGGTATGCGACATCTGTCCTGGGGTAGATGGTAAGTGGAACGTCCATCAGCATGTGGTCACAGTGCTGACTACTCCTTTGTATGTAACACATGTACTGAGTATGTGAAGGACATCCACATCAGAGGCCATAACACCTTCATAGTTCCCTGGTTCCCAGCCTTCATCATACCAATAACTAAGTACAGTGCACCCTTCTTCAGGTACCTCTCTACACATCTTCCAGTGATGTGTAACTGAAGTGTACCACCTTTGTCACAGTGAGCTGTCATACAGCTTATTGTTCATACCCAGGTATTCTTTTTGTGGCATATACATGACTATCTGATGGTGCGGAACACCCATCAAGTTGTTACACTAGATGCATGTGTCCTACCTGTTCTGGTGATGCACACACACTACATACATAGGTGTTTGGCAAGATTAATGACATGGACATCATTCGAGACAATCTGGATTGTGCTATCTATCTATCTATATATATATATATATATATATATATATATATATGTATATATATATATATATATATATATATATATATATATATATATATATATATATATATATGACATGCACACCAGTCAACTAGCCTGTATTGCTCATAATGTCACATACAGGTATAGCAGTGTCCTTTCTAAAAACCCCAGCAGATGTTATAGTGCCAGGACAGTGTGCATGGTTACCCTCATAGAATGTGGATGTATCATAATAGTTCTTCAAGTGTGTTTGTGCAGAATCATCTCTTATCACTCTAGATCACATATATTAGGTCATAGCCTTGGGATTACTGATGGTATTACTCTGATATGTTTCATTACTGTGGTTGTTTCTTTTAATGTTCTCCATGAGCCTTTACCTGTGCCCCACTTTCTGGAGACCTCTGCTGAGATTACACTCATATTAGGGCAAATCAGTTTGCACAGCTTCACAAAATGCACCCTACCTCGATTATATGTCAAATCCCTAATATATATCCTCTATATTATTCATGTAAGGATGCTTATCTCACACTGACATCCTCCCTATTGTTATGTCACCTTGTGTGATAGTCACATAAAACACATTTTCACTTTGCAGTCCCTACTGTATCATATAGACATGTGACTGGCATTGTTGCTACAACTATCTGCCATTGACATCCCCTCATCTGCTGTACATTAGGTTGTTTCACCTGTCCTTTTTCCCTGTGTTCTTTCCTACAGTTGATCTGTGTGTCCCTATTCAATATACAAACTTCCCCTGAGTGATTATGTTACATGGCAGTCCATGTGCCAGCACAGATAATTTACACAACATCAGTACAGCATGCCAGGAATGGGATATCACAATACTCTGAACTGCAGATACATTGTCCTGTACTGTGTTTGGACCACATACTTTGCATTCATACCTCTCAACTGTCCAGATATTCCCAGGATATCCAGATCTGTTTCTTATCAAATTTTTGGCTTTCTGCCATGTCACTGGGATGATGTGACTCAGTATTACATGCATTTGAGTTCATACTTTTCAACTATCCAGATTTGTGTAGAATGTCCAGATTTTTGTCGCATATTTATGACATTTTCCTCATAAAAATGTGGGTTTATGGCAAATCATTGGCATGTCATTGTGGATTGAAGTCAGAAAATAATAACAGACATTTGAGTTTCAAACTTCCTGCTCTTCAGAAAATTCATTCTATTGTAAAACCTATTATTCTATCAACTTTCACAGTTTGTAAGACCAATATTAAAAATCTGTCCCAATTTTGGGGCCTTTGTTCCTCCATTATTTATGGCTTTGTCTAGATTTCTTGTTCTAAGAGGTTGAAAGGTATGTTTGAGTTTCATACATCACATCCTTCAGAGCATGTACTTCTACCACATTTCTATAAAGCATCTATGTCAAATATGTCTCTATTTCTGTGTCAGTGTCCTTGCATTATGTTGTCCTTTGTGCAAATGTGTTGCAGTAAGAGATTGAGAGCTATCTGTGAAGCCGTATGGATCATTGTGGCATTCTGTGCAAAACCATGGACCATAAGTGCTCTGCTTTAAACAAGATTGCTATCCTTGTTCACTTACATGGTTTCCTTGCCGGCAACACTGTTGTCAACCATGAAACTTTGCTTAGACACACAGAGCGGCATGAATATGCATTGCGCAGTGGTGCATGTTGCTACTTGCCACACACCACCGTGCACACATGTAAACTCTGTGTAGGCTTCACACACAGCCTATACAGAGTTTATTGAATCCATTGACATATCTGACTGACCAGTTATATTTCTTTTTGCTACACAAAGTACAAGCTCTTAAATAAGATTAAAAAAATGAAAAAAAGAAGGATAAAAGAGTTCAAAGCACAACTAATAATCCCAAAGGAACACTCGGATGATCCGTAGCCACTGTAACTCTCCAAAGTTTATTGACATCCACTTCAATGGCCACAGTAAGAAACACACCATTAACACTTCAAATCCAATACAGTTTTGTCAATAGTATCACAGACTTCACCAGATGACCCTAAACCAGTCATACAGTCCTTATAAACCCTCTCAAATTAAAACATAATTCAAGGAATTAAATCAATTAAATCAAATGGGAGAACATACACATTACAAAATACCATATTAAATTAAAATATATACACAAATAAACATCCATTATTAAAATGCTATTAAATATCAGGTAAAAATATATCAGATTAAAAAAATATATGTATATATATATATATATATATATATATATATATATATATATATATATATATATATATATATATATCAGATAAAGATCTATATCAGATAAAAACATATAGAATAAAAATATTCACATACTATTCAATTATGTGTGATCATTTATATAACAGTAGCTCTATCTAGTTTTAAAATTGAGATCAGCTAAGTTATAGTAGAGTAGGTATATTAAATGCAACCTAGTCTCAACAGTACTCCTTGACATGTCAAAGACTTATGATGTAGTCTTACATCCAAAACTGTTACTTAAACTATCCTCACTAGGCCTAAATTCTAACTAAGTAGCCTTTTTCAGTGGTTATCTCTTAAGGTGGCAACAGGCAGTGGACTGGCAAAATGACATCTCTACCTTTCTCCCAGTAGTGATTGGCTCTATCCTTGTTTGCCTGCTTTTGAATGTATTTATAAATGACATGCACACAGCTTCTAAACATGCCTTCCTCGTGTAATATATAGATGACTCTGCCCCCATCAGCACTGCCAAAAACTTGAGCTAATTACAGCAAATAATCTAAGAGTCCTCCTCTTATATTGAGTCATGGCTAAATGAATCACAGCTGCTCCTCAATCCAAAAATGTCCAATCAAAATTCTATTCACTACCAAACAGACAACTGAACAAAAAACTAGTTTTACTATAACCTCCTCTAACCTTACACAAATTGAACTAGTAATCTACACTAAACTTTTAAGCATCACCACTGATGAAAACATAAAATTTGGCAATCACATTAAAAAGCTGCAAAGAAATCAAAAACTTGGAACTCCTTACAGAATTAAACTTTACCTCAACACACATTCAGTTAGGAGAAATATTGCTTCAGCTATCTTAATCTCAACTCTTCTTTATACAGCTCTTATCAGTAGCATAACTGGGGGGAGTGAATGCGGCAATCATTCTGGATACTGTCTTGCTCAGAATACAATTTAATGGCATAAATTTAAAAAATATATGCAGATTTACAAATATTTTTTTATTTAACTTTAATGGAAACTGCAATGCAGATGACCTAAACAGACATCCGAGACTCTCCTGTATGCTTCCCACCTCCGCTTAACTCATCTTGCTTGGGCACCACCCTCAAAAGGCCTGTGATTGGCTATCCACAGCAAGTTGAGGGATGCAGTGTTTTTCAAAATCTAAATTGCTCACTGTGGGTGCATCTGTTGTGTTGAAAGAGATACTAGGAGAGACAAGAAGTCTCTCAAGTAAGTAGGATTACTTACTCGTATACTTCTTGTGCAAACATAAAAAAAACTGCTGAAGGGATCATTTGCAGGAAGAAACATTTCATTTTGGTGCTTATGCAAACTTGAGCAGACTGCTAAAGGAGTCATTGGAGGAAATGCTTCCATTTGGTGCTTGTGCAAACTTGGACAGACTGTTGAAGGGGGTCATTGAGTCATGGCTAAATGAATCACAACTGTTCCTCAACCTAAAGATGTCCAGTCTAGTTCTTTTCACTACCAGACAACTGAACAAAAAACTAATTTTACTATAACTTCCTCTAAACTTACAAAAATTGTACTAGTAATCCACATTAAGTTTTAAAGCATCGCCACTAATGAAAACATAACATTTGACAATCACATTAAAAAGCTGCCAAAAATTCAAAAACTTGGAACTCTCTACAGAATTAAACCTGACCTAACACAGATTCAGACAGGAGAAATATTTCAATAACTCTCTTAATCCCAGCACTCATTAATGCAATTCCTATCAGTAGTGTAACTTGGGTGGGGTGAATGGGGCAAACTCCCCAGGCATTCTCTTGTCCTGGGTGCAATTAGCTGAGATAAAAAAAAAAAAAATATATATATATATATATATATATATATATATATATATATATATATATGGGATCCGTATGGATCACCAAACAGCAACAAAACTGAAACAAATTTGGCCAGGCATACTTGCGCGAAAGTGCTTTCACCGAAAGGCACTTTCGTATAAGTATGCCTGTTGCGGAGAACGCACTACAGTGGGGATAAGGGAAAATTCCCTTTTCCTCACTGCAGTGCAACCATGGAGTGAGAATATTTAAGTAGGGGGGTGTGGGGGGTGCAGGGGGGCTTGCCCCCCCCTGCAAAAACATAAAAGTAATGTTTTATTGTTTTGTTTTTAAACACAATTTAACGAAAGTGCTTTTTCAGTGAAAGTGCTTTCGTTAGTGTGTTCGGTGATTGTGGATTCGGACTATTGACCTTTCGTTCAATAGTCCTAGATCCATATATATATATATATATATATATATATTTTTTTTTTTTTTTTCCCCCCAAATACTTTTTTATTTCCCTTTAAGGGAAACAGCAACACTATGTCCTGAATGGATGTCCATGATGCTCCTGTGTGTTTCCTGTCCCTGCTTACATTACCTTGCTTGGGCAGCACCCCCAAAAGGCCTGCGAGTATATGTGCAATTAGAGGGGGAGGTGCTGAGGTCAAGAAAGACATTGTCTTGAGCTGTGTCATTTGCGCCCACAGTAAGCTGAGGGATGCAGTGTTTTTCAAAATCTAAACCACTCACTCTGGGTGCATCTGGTGTGTCAAAAGAGATGCTAGGAAAGAAAAAAAGACAAACTATCTCATGTAAGTAGGATTGCTTACTAGTATGCTTCTTCTGCATACTTGAACAGACTGCTGAAAGGGTCATTTAGCATTTCCTCTCGGTGCTTGAGCAAACTTTGACAGACTGTTGAATAGGATCGTTGAGAGTAAATGTTTCATTTTGGTGCTTGTTCATACTTAGACAGATTGCTGAAGGAGTCTTGGTGGAAATGTTTCATTTTGGTGCTTGTGTATACTTGGACAGACTGCTGAAGTGGTCTTTGGAAAAAAATGTTTTATTTTAGTGCTTGTGCATACTTGGACAAACTGCTGAAGGGGTTGTTTGGAGAAATGTTTAATTTTGGTGTTTGTGCATACTTGGGCCAACTGCTGAAGGGGTTATGAGGAGAAATGTTTCATTTTGGTGCTTATACATACTTGAAAAGACTGCTGAAGTGGTAATTGGGTGAAATGTTTCATTTTTTCACTTGTGTATACATGGACAAACTGCTGAAGGGACCTGTGGGTGAAAACATTTAATTTGGTGCTTTTTCATACATGAACAAACTGCTGAAGGGATCTTTTGGGGAAACATTTTATTTTGATGTCTATGGTGCTTGTGCATACATGGCAAAACTAATGAACGTGTTGTTGGGTGAAATGTTTCATTTTGGTGCTTGTGTCTACTTGGACAGACTGCTGAAGGTGTCATTGGGGAAATATTTCATTGTGGTGCTTCTGCCTACTTGGACAGACTGCTGAAGGGGTCATTGGGGAAGTGTTTCCTTTTGGAGCTTGTGCATACTTAGACCACTGAATGGGTCATGTGTGGAAATATTTTATTTTGGTGCTTGTGCGTACTTGGACAGACTGCTGAAGGGGTAATTGGGGGAACATTTAATTTCGGTGCTTTTGCATACTTGGATAGACTGCTTGAAGGATCCTTGGGAAAATATTTAATTTTACTCTTTGTGCATACATAGACAAGTTACAGGTTCTTTGGGGGAAAACACATTTTGTGCTTGCGCATACATGGAAAAACTGCTGAGGGCATATATGGGTGAAAGCTTTCATTTTGGTGTCTTGGGTACTTGTGCATACATGGACAAACTACTGAGTGGGTTGTTGGGGTAAATGTTTCATTTTGGTGCTTATATATACATGGACAAAATGTGGAAGGGATATTTGGGGGAAGTGCCATTTTGGTGTCATTTGTGCTGGTGCATACATGGATAAACCACTGTTGGGATCTTTGGGGGGAAATGTTTAATTCTGGTGTCATTAAAGTATTTGTGCATACATGGACAAACTACTGAATGGATCTCTATGGGAAATATTTTTTTCTGATCTCATTTGAGTGCTTGTGCAAACTTGGATAAAGTGTTTTAGTGCTTGTGCATACATGGACAAATTACTGAAGGGATCTTTTGGGGCAATGTTTCATTTTGGTGTCATTTGAGTAATTGTTCATACATGGACTAACTTCTGAATGGATTACCAGGACATTTAGAGAAAGAAGACAAGCAATGCAGCACAGGCAATCATAATTTTAATGCTTTAAAAACAACACAATACAGTTGTGCAGACTGAAGCAAAATGCAAGTTTATTGTCCTAGTTAAGTGCTTTCATCCTGTACCTTTGAACTTCATCAGAACTGGGATAGTCAATCAAATTAACATTTAATTAACAACTACAAAACATCACATAATCTTAAACAACAATCCAAAATGAAATAGGATGTATATACAATTATTTAATGCTACCTGTTAGCTAAAAAACATATTAAAATTCATAAATAATAGAAAATAAAAACTAGATTAAAAACATCAGACTATAAATATTAAAAATCTTAAAACTATATTATAGTTTAGAAGTATACAGCTTCAATACACTGTTTAAAAAATAGCTTTGTTTAAGCCCAGGGGTTCACTTGCATTTAATCTCACTTGCCAAAGAAGTTCATGATTCAAATGTACATTCCCAAAGGCCCCCCTCTAGGATTCGGAATCACTTGTTCAAGAACTAAAAAATTATTTTGTTATTAGCACTACATACTAATTTATGTTTAATAACAGCCTTAGACTCTTTCTTCACTTTAATATCATAATAATGCTCTTAAATTCTCTTTTTCAAATAATGTTTAGTTTTGCCAACATAAAAAGCTGAACACGAGTCACAACAGATGAGATAAACTGCACCCTTACTATTACAATCTTACCAAGTAGTTAATTGTGCTTAAAAAACAATCCTTTCCTTCAAATGCATATTTACATGGCACATATGCTCCACATTTTCTAGTACCTATCCTAAGCAAAGTTGCACTTCCTATATCCAAACATCCACCCATCTCAAGTTTTTCTTTTATATTGATATGCCCTGTAAAAATAAAACATGGCTTAGCACCTAATTTCTTATAAAGGTATTTGTCATGTGTAATAATGTTCCAGCATTTTGCTATTAGGGATGAGATGATATGACTTTCATGCTTAACACACATACTGCTGTCAAGTGAACCTCTGGGCTGAAATGAAGCTATTTTTTTAAACACTGTATTGAAGCTGCATGCTGCTAAACTATTATATAGTTTTAAGATTTTTAATATTTATAGTCATATCGATTATAATCTAGTTTTTATTTTCTTTTATTCATGATTTTTTTTTTAGCTAATAGGTCATATCAAATAATAGTATGTACGTCCCATTGCATTTTGGATTGGTTGTTTCAGATCATCTGATGATAAGTAATTGTTATTTAAACGTTAATTTGATTGACTATCTCATTTCTGTTATATTCCTAAGGTACAGGACAAAAGTGCTTAACTTGAACAATAAACTTGTATTTTGCCTTGATCTACATGTGTGGCTTTGGTCTGCCATTTCTGTTGTCTTTCATTTCCTTTTCTTTCCTGGCTGGTACGCCCTTTTAAAGTTATAATTTTAATGTGTATTCTTCTTGATTTTTAAAACAAGAATATAGTAAATCCCTTCTCAGAAAATTAAACCCCTTGATGACCAGACTCACTGAAATGTAAGTGTTTTTGCAAGGGGGGTCAGGCTCCCTTGCATCACCAATGTTGGGGTGAACCACTCAAGCCCTCTAATTTTATATTACTAGTCTCCTCGTGATCATTGAAAAATGTAACATATGTCTTTGTCTCTGTGTCTTTCATGAAAGCAGTTTTGGGGGATACCTCTCAACTTCTTAGCATAAGACACCTGGACAAAGCCCAAAATAATAGGGTCAAAGGCCCAAAAACGGGGGCAGATTTTGAATACTATTCTTTTATTCTACAATAACATGATTTGTATTAGAGTGCATTTTCTAAAGGAAATGAAATCTGAAACCACAAATGTATATCATCATTTAATCATTTAATAAGTTCTGTCTTCACTGATTTGCCAGATAACCACAAATATTATGAGGTGAAAATGCGGACATTCTGCAAAAATCTGGACAGTTGAGCGGTATGGTCAGGTATGCTGCTTAATACTCTAAAAGTCTGTTTGTTGCCTAGGAAAACTAAGTAGAAAAAGCAATCAAAACCAGGCCTCGCTGTACTCTGTATTCTTAATGGGCTTCTTGAGGTCTCCATTAGAGTACCTTGAAATAATCACGATTACTGCAAATTTGTAGAATAACAAATTGTGCTGTCCAAAGTATTATACTGTATCTCTGAACCAGAAGCTGGTGTAGGGCTTTGGAAACCTTTCTTCTTCCTTTGGTGTTTAAGCAGCTGAAGAGTATCATAAAATAGGATAGGTATATGGAATGTAATATACAAATAGTTATTGGATTTGATATTTAGGATTATTACTAGGTTTTTATAAAGTGTGTGTTATAATTAAAATGAAGGTAATTTTAGCTCAGGCAGTATTGATTAGCTCAGATACTTCCATTACTAATAGTTAGAATGCAAATTGGATATATACCTATAATGGTTTGTTTTCTGCAGTAACAAGAGTCATATGTGTGCGAGAGATTAAGTTCATAGATTAATACTAGGCTATCTGCCCTTGTTGGCCATTTTAAGCCTAGCCAAATTTCCCATCTCAGCGGTAAGAATCAAACCCTGAATTGTGTACATGTGCGATAAACCCAGTATGACTCACACTTGCAGAATTTAATGCATGGGACTATTTTGTTCTGTTTTATGCAATAATTTTTGGTTTCTTCTGTTGCTTGCTTGCTTGCACTTTGCATTTATCAATATTTATTTCATTTATAAAATGACCACTGAACATGACAAATAAATATTGATAAATGCAAAGTGCAAGCAAGCAACAGTAGAAACCAAAAATTATTGCATAAAACAGAATAAAATGGAGGTGCAGCCTATATTGTCTATTACAGCACACCCCTGTTGTTAAACAGTAAACACTCAGTGTAAGTATCTAGTATCTAATTATGCCACTGGGCATGCTGTTAGCAGACTATAAACCACACATTGCCATGTAGATGATCCAGTGTTCACTGAACTAGCAGTAACTTTTGAAAGCATTGTGTTACAAGGAGCTGCCAATATGATGTAAAATTCAGATACAGATGGTGTGGCAATGCGCACCAAACTTTTTTGTGCAGTATACACATATATATGATGTTGAAAAATCAGAATGTATATTTTAGCTGCTTTTCCCTTGGGTCATGAGTTTTGTATCTGTGCTACAGCTGCAGTTAATTCATGTTTTTCTGTGTTATAGAGCCCATAATTCCCAAATTCATAATGGTATAATTTGTTATGCTGCTGTTGGCATTTGGATTGTAGCTGCAAAGATATGTGGATTGTGTTGAATTTTGCTTTATTTTTTAATATCGGTGTAATTTCTTTAAATTGCTAAAGTTGTGCTGTGTTGTGTTTAATTATGCATCACATGACTGGTACATGACCAACTCTGAAAATGTGTTAAACTTTCAAGAAAACTTTCTGTTTGGACATGCTTTTGAGCCTCTTGGTTTCTTGTGTTTTGCAAACAGTTGTTGTCAAGACATTTTTTACCACCCCTGTTCAAAAAGCAAAGCTTTTTTTGCTCTTCAGGTTGGGGGAGGCAAATGAGGGTCTCACCCTGGGCTCTGAATGGCCAGCTACTCCTCTAGTTTCTGTACTCATACACTTACAGTTCACCCAGCTGAATATACTTGAAGTATACTACAATAAAGTAGCAAAATTCACAGCTTATCAACTCATATATAACCATGATAAATGCCTAAGCATAACTTGCACTTCCTAACAATATATTTCTGCCTGAACAATGCAATCTATGGATCAAATACTACTCATCACCTCCAAATCTAAAACTTCAGCAAGAGGCTCATTTTACTCCACTTATGCTTTCAGAAGATGGAACACCCTTCCTTTCACTCTTAGGCTTCTTGTAAACCCCAAATTCTTCAAACATCAGGCAACACAATTCCTCAAAGTCACTTGGTTGTGTTAACATACTAATACTGAATAGCATAATAATTGTACTACAAGTTACTGCTATGTACCTCTCATCCAAGAGTGATATATTATACTAGACTCTGTCTTACCCTATAAAAATGCATATGCTTGAACTAGCTCACTTGAACTGTGACTTTTTGCACTGTGCTAATTGCATCAAACTGCATTACATACCTGAACTGTATTTCAGGTGCTCTGTTTTTAATGCTTATACTGTAAGATATTAGTTTTAAGCTTTTGTAAATTTCCATTTATGTTTATTTTCTATGTTGTGTATTATTTATCGTATTCTATTACCCTTTCTTTATGGAGATTTTCTTCCTGGGCCTTCTCTGAAAATAAGTTTCTGCCCAGACAGACAATGCCAGTAAACAAATGCTAGTAAGAAATATAATAAAATATGTAGATATCCTGTACATATTATGAATCCTGCAGCAATAATTATGACAATGTTTCAGGTGTTGGAATTTTTTTCTTTTTTTTATACAGTTAGTATTATGTGCATCAGTCTGTTCCATACATGATTTGATTTATTTTTGATTCACACCTACATACACACATATATCTCTCTAGCTATCTATCTATGGGTCTACTCAATTTAGTTGACTAGCCCATCCTTCAACTTCTGAAAAGTTGACCGCAAAATGTCGACAAACCGAATGTCAACAAGATATCACTCATGCTGAGAAAGAAACTTGGCGCATGGAATTTTCAACCCCCCCTCCCAAAAAAACAAAACAAATAACATTGTCTTTTGCTGGGGGCAAGCCCCACTGCAACCCCCATACCCCCTGCTAATTATATACACCAAATCTGAGATCACACAGTCCTCAGGGAAAGGGAATATTCCCCTACCTGGAGACTGACAATCTCACACACATGTTGACTATCTGCATACATCGACCAAATGCAGTCATTTAAAAAGATGTCAACAAACCTGCATTTAGACCAAATGCAGGGCACCCACACATACACACACACACACACACACAGACAGACAGACAGACAGACAGATAGATAGATAGATAGATAGATAGATAGATAGATAGATAGATATAGATGTAGAGCAGCTATTCAAATGACCAGCTACACTGACATCCAGAATATTGATGTTATAATGTCAAAACAACAAACATTGGTGCATTCTGCACATGCTTCGAGGATTATCCCAAAGCCCTCCATATATAGGTATTTTCTACTTTCATTGCCAGTTGTATGGCTTTGCTGAGTTGGCTATGCATGGCAGCTGCCTCTCCCAGTTTTTAAAGAAGAGAGCACACCCATACATCTGCAGACATACAGTCAAGACATTGCACATAAGGCCCACTATATTTTCATAAACACAGATTTCACCTGATCTGACAGCTTAAAAGCCCCTGTAATAATTGTCTATTGCAAATGTTAGCTCTTATTTGTTTTCTTCAGACACTGATCTACTGATGTTGAAGGAAGAAAGATGCAAAATATATATTAATACATAACTTTTAGGGTCAATCAGAATGTTGGCCATGAGATCTTTATAACCTACTTAGGCTTCTAAACTGCAAATGTATTATAATGCAGATTAACTGTATAAATGATGGCTAAATGGCTTTCTCATCTCTAAACTAGACATGCAAGTCCATGTCTAACATGGAAAAGGTTATAAATTCCACTCCATTCACACTGACCGTAGCAAATTAATTGCACAAACACACAGAACTAGAGTGCTTAATTTAGTTTGGATCCTTGAGTAAACCGCAGCTAGTATTATTTCAAATAAAGAGTACCGCTGGTTAGCTCCACTAATGATTAGAGATGTTAGATGAAATCCTTCGATATGCAAACGCCCATTTCATCTTAATTTTCTCAGCATTAAAATATCATACCTCCTTTTCTTTTAAAAGGCAGTTTCAGTTATATCAGTAACTGTACAGCAATTGGCAAAGAGCAGTGAGACATCCATGGCACTCATTTCTTAGAATTAATTGCTCTATTTGCAGTAGAAGTACTTTTCATACTGATAACAGAAAAGGAAGCAAAACATATTTTTTGTGCAGTGGTTTCATTTCTACTTATGATTTAGTGGTATATAAAATCTTTTCAGGATTCCAGGAAATGGAGTTAATTGTAAGCAGTAAAAAAATCAACATTGCCTCCATTAACAGACCTTCTTCTTCCTTTGCCGCAGTTATTAAGCAGAACTTAGCAAACATGGAACCTGGGCCTGCAGCATCCACACAGATAATAAAGACTTTATAAGAGAAAATATTTTATCTCAATGGACTCTTATAGTACTCTGGGAATTATAACTGTATGCTGAGAAATCACTAGCTAAGGCAAACAGATCTTTTGTTCGCATGAAATGTGATAAATCACATGTTACTTCCTTGTTTTATGTTTTGCTGCTGTTTTTTTGTGAAAAGTAATACCCACAACATGCACATCAATATGTGCCTGTTGTGTACTGTGGCTTGCCACAGATATACTTTTGAGAATACAACACGATCTATGTTAATACAAACACTCACATTTTTAGAAGAAGAAACAGATTTTAGCCACTGAAAACATCTTACTGGTATTATTACAATAACATTAGAAAGCTCTGCAAATAGATTTCCTTTCTCCCAAGACCAAGGAAAAAAGCAAAACTTTGGCCATGTTTGTCAAATGCTGCGTTTTTTCTAATTAGTCAATTGCCAAGGGAACTTCAGACTGATAAAGTGGGGTCCCAGTTCTGAGAAGACTTTAATGCTAGGCTAATCGAGCAACTCACTTCTTGAATGCTAACTTACAGAATGTGCTTTTATTGACAGTATGCAGTTTACACTGGAACAAAAACTAACATGGCTTATCAGTAAAGTCTGTTGAATGACAGCCAAAGCAATATTGGAATGAACCTACTCCCATTAATCAAACAATCCATTCAAACTGAAAGCATGGCGGCCTTTTTATCCAACTGAACTTCTAACCGTCGTTAACATCATGGCCAATAAAAATTTAGAGAGTAACGCTTTCATAGTACCATTGTACTTAACTCCAATAAATATTTCACAATCCAAGACAGACATGTGCTTTTACAGTATACTTTTTCTAAGTGATAAAAAGAAAAAATCTCTTGTCAAAAAAAGAGAGAGAGAGAAATTAACTAATCAGTCGGGCCTCATCCTGTAAAAAATAATGCTTTAGTACTACAGAAATGTGTCAATGATATAATTAAGCTATAATGATTTAACAAAGGCATTTTTCTGTTCACAGACCACAACTCCTTTCATAGCACTGAGCACCAAGGATATGCCCAAGAACTGCAAATTATTTAATTCATAACAGATCTTTAAACCAAATGATGTTCATCCCAAGTTTGCTTTAACAGCATGTAGTTTACATTGTTAAACTTGTAATTTTTCTTTGAGCCAACACAGGTTTTTACAACTGTGTCTTTGAAGTCAGTCTTATAACTCCAGTTTTAGTGAAAAGTGAATGATGGTAAATAAATGCAAACTCTCCGAAGCTCACTATATTTTATAATGCACCTGTGGTAATTATATGACTGTATTCATAAACTAGACAAGGCAGTAATAACTATATTTATTATTATTATATTTTAAACATCATCATTCCAGAGTATGCATGCAGAATGAACCCGCTATTAAAGGTTTCCTTCATCTTATATGTTTTTCATTTCACTTTGAGGCTCTCAAGAAGTAAACCGTTCTTTGGCATGTTAGAAATGTATGAACAAGGCTGGTGCATGTTCAACAAACATACCATAACGAGATAACTCTGGTCTCATCAATGCAAGTCAGAAATCTAACTGGTTTGGTAGGGCTTGAAATACATGAGGAATTATAGGTGAAAAGCCTCTCCTGCAGGTGAGGTTTTCCTCCTGAGTGGCAGGTACTGCAGACCACTCAGGATCACTGCTAGAGTTTGAGTGGATTTAATACTAATATGGTCATTATGTCCTCCACTAGGTACACATGGTGAGAGACAATCTGATGTCTGTGCAAAAAGTGGTTGGAGGGCTGAAAAAAATATATAACTCTGTCTGAGGCCTAGATATCATCATAGTAAGGTGGCAGTACAGTGAAGTTGGTAAGAAAGTGAGTTGCAGGCTTGAGATCAAGGATCCTAGCCACACCTCATAATGAGGTAGTTGTAAAGCAGATGCCTCAAAGAAAACTCAACAAAGGAAAGTATAGAAGTAAAAGACAGGTAATGTGAAGAATGTAAACCCCTGATAATAAAATGCCCTTTATGGAACATGAGAATTCAGTTAGAATGGGAGGGATGTGGAAAGGTGTTACAGTTCCCTGCAACATGAAAAATGTATGCACTTTTCTTTCTTGTTTGTATATTTCTGTTTCAAATTCCTCATTTGCAGTCTGCCTGTATACACATAGTATTTTTTTTTTATTCTAAGCAACTCCTTAAAAGCACCTACCCTGAGTGGAATTTTTACTAACACCTGATTGCCATAACAAATAGTTTTGATTTTTTATTAAAAGAAAAGTATATATAGGACACATTGTGTGAAGAAAAGGTTGCTGGGACATATTAAAAGCTGAAAGATTCCGAAGTATACAGGTATGAAGAAACAAGTGAAAGTAGTCCTTAAATAAACATCTTTTGTAACACGTTTATTTTCTCATTGATATTTAGGGTTGGCACCTTTTCAAATGCCCACAGTTAGATATTTTGGATAGAAACATGAGATTTTGTGAGCCAGTCCATACCCACAACCAGTAAAAGGGACTAGACTTAACCCCACCCCCAAAAAAATAAAAGCTCAGTCTCATAGAATTTGAGCTGTTTCTATTGTTTCATATAATACAAAGATATTTACACAAAAACAACTCTTTTATGCACCTGTTAGTGGAAACTTAGGAAATAGTTTTTGTCCTAAAATCACAGGGCATTTATTTTTAATACTTTTTTCCACAGGACACAAATGCCCAAAAAGGGGCTGTTCTGTCCTGTATTCAGAGGGACAGGTGATAACCCTAATGATATTTGCACTATGGGTCTGTGTTGCTGTTTAAGTGCATTAATAAGATAAGGAACCCCTGCAATGGGGTCCTTTTCTAAATGCGATTCAGCTTGTGCAATCATCTGAGCTGTGGAGTTCTTAAAGAGAATGTTTCCATCTTTATAAACCTGACTTGTAAAACAGTAGATTTGCAGATCATAGCTGCTCATAGTCTGGCTTTATAAACCCTTCAGGTCTAAGAAGACTGGTAATGACTGCTGGATCTAAGAGATACAGATTTAAATAGCATGCCTTTCAGACAGAAGGATAAAGAACTAAGTTCTCATAGGAAAAAATTCTCATGTTTGATTTACAAGGCAAAATACAATTTAATTTATATCCTTTTGGAATGGTAAAGAAGTTAAACACTGTTGCTCTATTTATTTATTACATTTAACAGATATGAAGCAACATTTTATATCACTTTGCATCTAGTGATGACTTCCATGGCAGATGCAGGAAATTATTGTTACTTCTCAGCCTTATACAAAGGTGTATGATAGACACAGACAGCATTCCTAATGGTGTATGAACTGCTTTTTTTTCTGATTTTATTTTCAGATATAATAATGTTGATTAACCTGTTGTATTAGAGCCTGTACATATCAGTTTTGTAGGCAGTTATTCATTACTGTTCAGACATTAAAATAATGCATCATTCAATTATTCTAATCACACTATAAATAAAGCCTCAGCAGGCAGAAATCATTATATTATCCCACTTGAATGAAACGACTGAAAAAAGTTTTTTCATCAAATATAAGCATTTGTTGGCCTATCCCTGATTAATCTCCACAGAATTTGAATGTTCTGTTGTATCATTTAGAAGAAAATTATTTTGTTAAAGATTCAGTTTGTAACTACATCTATTGTTACTACCCTAGAGTCATATTTCAGAGCAAGAACTAAGCAGGCATAACAGGTTTTGTTTGTTTTGAGAACCCAGGAGCACATGGTGTGCTCACATTGTTAATTCTTGCTTCACTCACAGATGGATAATGTAAGTCTATACCTCACAGCAAGATGCGGTAACTTCATTAGTTATAAAATGTGCTTGGTGTGAAACAGAGAAGGAAACTGTTACCCTACTGGTGGATGAAGATTGAATGCTCGAGCTTCATTTGCCTGAGTTTCAGCTCGCTGATGATCGGAGTTCCTCCACAGGAAATCACTGTCAGCAAATTGTACAGGAAATCATTCCTTTTTCAGGAAATTTGCTCCTTGTTTGAGTTGGTGCAACCATAGAGTTGGCAGATAAAAGGCAGGGAGTGAGGAAGGCTTGCCCCCTACAAAAAATAGTTTAAAAAGTGTGTTTGGGCATTTTTCTGATGAATGCAGTTTGGGGATTCCGTTCCTTGGTGCATTCACTTTCATCAACCCATACTGGAAGCAAGGGAAACAAGTCAGGAAGTGTTCATTATGGGACTAAAACAGCAAGATTCACAGTGTGCTATATATCATGTTGACTGGGGATTCCAGCATTCTTGCTTGTATATTGTGTGAATCTTAGCAGTGTTTTAACCAGATTAGTGCTCCTAGATTGCCCCCAAAAAGCTCACATGTAACTGTTTGGTCTCTGTAACATAAAAAAAAACAAAACCTGAACAAATATGTTTGACATTGGAAAAGCCAGAAAATATTTTAAAAGAGATATTGTAGTAAATAAAATTAAACAGATGATTAGTTGTGAACATGCCTCTCAACATCAAAAAAATCTGGACAAAGCCAAAAATAATGAGGGGACAAACACCCAAAAAATAGAGACATTTTTTTAAATATTGCTCTTACAAACTTAGAAAGTTGATAGACTAACAGGTTTTGCATTAGCATGAATTTTTCTGAAGGATATGAAGTCTGAAACTCAAATATCTGGCATTGTTTTCTGACTTTAGTCTTCAATGATTTGTCAGTGATTTGCCCAGAAAGCTACAATTTTATGAGAAACGAGCCAAAACTATGACACAAAAATCTGGACATTTTGTGAAAATTTAGATAGTTGAGACGTATGCTTATGAATTTACTACCTGGAAATGGATCACTTTCTAAACTGTCTGAGTAGCTAGAGGAAGAGAAGCCAAAGAACATATTTTGAGTAAAGTGCAGGTAAGGACTTAATAACATATTTTCAAATGTTTGTACTCAAAATACTTTGTGAGGAAGCTGCTAACAGTCTTATATGTATTTATTATTTATTTATTCCTGACTTAGTCCCACTACTAACTAGGAGAAGTTAATAAAAAGTTAACAAACTCTACAACAAAAAGAAGAAGCTATTACAAAAAAGAGTAAAATCCCAAGACTGGAGGAACTCCCTGGTCAGCCTCAGCAAGAAGTTGAGATCCCTCATAAAATCCTCCAAAGCCAGTTATGAAAATAAAATCGCCACTGATTCCAAAGACAACCACAAAGCATTATACAGCTATGTCAAGAATCTCAATGGCAATACTCAGAGCTGCTCTGAGCTACAGCACAATGGCACTAAATATATAGAAACAACCGATATTGCCAACATAGTAGCAGATAGGTTTAGTGCTAACTTTACCCCCCCACACACACCCTTCAAAGGGCCCATCTTAATACTGGAAGAATGCAAAGCCCCTGTAATCACGGATGAACAATTAAAGACCACACTCTCCAAAGCCAAGACACAGCATCCATGGGACCAGACAACATCCCAGGCTGCGTGCTGCACGAACTATAGAATGAACTGGCACTCCACCTAAGTACCATGTTTAATTATAGCCTCACCTCAAGCTATGTGCCTATTGAATGGTGCACAGCGACGGTTATCCCACTCCACAAAGGGGGTGGACCCCAGAAACTACCGCCCCATTAGCCTGATGAGCCTGGTCTGTAACGCCATGGAAGGTATCATCTTGGAGCTTATAAACAAAGACATAGGTAACCTCCAAACCCTGGGCTCCACTCAGTTTGGGTTTGTAAATGGTAAATCATGTCTACTAAACCTGACTGACTTCTTTGAAGCAGTCACTAGAGCCATAGATGAGGGCAAGTTAGTGCACACAGCCTATCTTGACCTCACCAAGGCTTTCGATACCATCCCCCACTCTGGAATTATAGATAAACTCACTAAACTGGGCATAAATCCCTATGTCACAAGATGGGTGGTCAAATGGTTCACTGACAGAACCCACACAGTAAAAGTAGCCGACTCCAAGTCCGACTTCAGGCCAGTGATGAGTGGAGTACCACAGGGTTCGGTCCTGGGTCCTCTCCTGTTCGGCATCTACTTCTCTGAAGGGCAGGCCAACACAGAAGGTCTTTGGCTAACAAAGTTCGCAGATGACTGCAAACTGGGATCCATAATAGAATCACCTAATGATGTACACATTCTACAAAAGGGCCTCACAGAGACATATGCTTGGTGTCAAACGCATGGCCTCAAGCTGAATGCCAAGAAGTGCATTGTCATCCCCTTTGGGAAAAATTCGGTACCTATGAGCTACCACATAGGCAGTAGCTCACTAAACACTGAAAGTGTGATAAAAGACCTCGGGACACAGTTGGACAGTAGTCTCTCCTTTGATAACTACATCTCCACAGTAGTCAGGAAATCCTTCTACGTGGCACACCTCATCACAAAAGGGTTCTCCTCTAAAAAAAAGGAGGTCATTGTTGCTCTCTACTCATCCCTCATCAGACCCATTATAGAGTACAATGCCCCATTTGGCATGTATCTCACAAGACACCTACAGCAATTGGAAAGGCCACAGAAATACCTCATAAGAGGATTACCAGCCTCAAACAGATGCCATACACAGACCATCTCAAAAACCTCCAGCTCTGCTCCATCGCATATCGCCTACTCAGAGGCGATCTCTGCCTAACATACAAAGCTATGTCAAACCCAGAGATGTTGGACATGCTACACTTAGAAATCCCAATCTCTCCAAATCACATGCTCCAGGAACCTAAACCTTGTCACTACAATAAACAGAACATGCTGGAGGGATAGATTCCTGTCCCAGAGACTTCCCATACTCTGGAACAAACTACCAATTCATGTCAAGCAAAGCTCCTCATTGGCCCTCTTTAAGAAAAACCTTGACGACTGGATGGGAAATAGAAAATTCACCCCGGGGGTCACTTCTGCAGCACTGCTTGACAGGGGCATGGGAAAATAATTTTCTTGGGTGGTGAAAGCCAGGGAACCTTTTTGGCTAAGCTTATATAGGCCCCAGGGTTGATAGCCTAGTACCTACCTATGAACCTATGAAGCTAAGTTTAGGCTAGGACACAGAAGAAATGTTCCTACTGTTTTTGAAAAGTGGTGTAGGATCATTTGCACCTAGCTGAGCTACAGACAAATAGGGCGGGCTTAATGTTTCACACTCCAGAATGCAGCAACCCCCTCCCCATATGCTGCCCTGCAGTATCAATATTATAAAGTAAATCTAATTACTTTGCATGAGAATAGAACCCACAAATTCTGATCTTCCAGCACTAAGGTGAGTATGCTACTTGTTGAAATACTGACATTGATAAACATGTAAGCTAGATTCAGACACTTCCATCTACACGTAATCATTTATTTTACCATTGCTAGTTCAGAGGATACTCAAGGCAGTATTTATTCTACTAGGAGAAATATGGCCAGGGTATCTGGAACTTAGTAGGCACCATGGGATCTTTTATATCCACCTGAACCACTACCAATATATCATCCAAAGGATAACACAATCAGAAGTGTAGCACCTCCCTAATACTCCACTGCAATGTCAGCACTTCAGTCACTTGGAGTGGGAAAAGAACCACCAGCCTTCTAACCTTCCAGGACCAAAGGTAAGTGCACTACCTGTTGAGGGACTGACACTTCTATTAGGCACCGTCAGTCTGAAGGATGGTCATTAAAAAGCAATACATAAACATTCCTGACTCTGAAGGAGTTCAGCATTGAAGTGAAAAACATATCCTGAATCTGTATGCCTAAAAATCTTATGTTATTATAAAGAGGTGGTGGATCTCATTGAAACTGTATGAGCTGCAATCATGGCTGTTGGAACAGATGTGTGCTGTGCTATTCTCATATGTAGTTCAGCCTTCCCTTTTTCCTGCTATGGTCAGACGTTACCTTCAGGTCATTCATGTATACAGACCTTTGAAAAATGTTTGAGAACAGTATTTCTGTGATGGTGTTATCATGGCATAATTAGAATAAACCTTCAATAGAAGTAAGTGCTTCAGCTGCAGCTGTCGGTGTTATCTAGTGAATTATGCTACTGATGGAATATGGCATTCTTGTCTATTTGCAGATCTTGTTTATATTTCCTTTTCCCTGCACTTGGATTTGCATATTAAGCTGGGACTTATCCATTCTTGGACTTCTGCATGCTTGTACAGGGCTAGTGATTGTTTCCAGATGGATTTTAGTGTATGTGATGGGTTTAGTGACTGCTATATTTAATTTAATGATATCTGATTTAATAATTCAGTTATCCATGACTGTTATTTATGCTGGCTTTGAGTGACAGATTATTTTATAGCTTCTTAGTATTTCAGATATTTCAGTATTTTTGTAGTGGAATTTCAATTAATTCATTTTTAGAGATATTATGAGTGAGTTACACTGTAACGGTTGCATTATTATTATTATCCCACTTGAGTTTGTAAGTTGAATTAATTATGTGAACACTTCGCCAAACTGTATATAGTATTAGTTCTTTGTATGAAAATGAAGAAAAATATAATTATGACATATATTGGGTTCCGATAGTATTTCTGCGGTGGTGCAGTGGTAGTGTTGTTGCCTCACAGCAAGAGGTTCTCCCATTCGATTCTCGGCTGGAGTGCGGGGAGTGCCTTCTGTGTGGAGTCTGCATGTCCTCCCCGCAGTTGGGTGGGCATTTGAAAGACATGCGTAAATGGGCATGCCTTCATTGAAGGTTGAACGTTGAGCTGGCACCTCGGTGTTTGTCAAAATCTACTGCAAATCATTAGCGGACCGGAGATCCGCTGTGGTGACCCCTAACCAGGAAAAGCCGAAAGACAACAACAACATTGGTTTCTAATGTAGCAATGAAGGTTTGTTCATAACATATGTTTGTGCCCCTGCAATCTCAAAACAAAGTATCAGAGGTAGTCCTACATCTGAAGCAAAGCGGAAAAATGTATTTATCTCTGCATACATTTTTATATTGCTTCTTCTTTTTTTATCAGACTTCTGACTGTTATAGTTCAAACTCACTGTGAAATTCGGCCTCCTGCAATCTGTCACCATTATCTGTAAAAGCATTTTACATTTAATTTATTTTTGTGTAATGTTATACAGCATGTCATTTTAAATCTTAATGTTGTGTGTTACTTAAAAGATATAAATGACCAGCCTTACCAGTAAGATTTTCAAATAATGACTTAATAACAGATATATCTTTTTTGATGCCAGTGCCATGAATTGAAGTTTTCTATAAGTAGTATCTAGCCATTTTCATGTTCTATAAGGAATCAGAATTAGCAAGTATTGCAGACCTACATCTGATAGAAAAACTTGTTAAATTATTGGCTATAGATGTTAAGCAGTTTTAACAGGCACTCGGATATAAAAATATATATTTCCCCCCAAGTAATGTAAAAACTATTTTACAAGTTGTTCCACTTGCTGATGGCTATCAGTCATCCATCTCGAGTAGAATTCAATTATAGCCATTTATTTATTTCTTTATTTATTTATTTATCTATGTTATTTATTTATGTATTTATTAGCAACTGCGGTGGTGGTGCTGCGTTACTGTTGTCACCTCACAGTTAGATGTTGCCCATTCGATTCTCAGTTAGAGCATCTTCTGTGTGGCGACATGCGTGAATGGGCGTTCCTTCATTGAAGGTTGTGCGTTAGGCCCGGCCAGCCAGCATGTTAAAATCTGCTGCCAATCATTAGCGGACCGGAGTTCCGCTGTGGCGACCCCTAACCGGGAAAAGCCGAAAGGAACAAACAAACATTTATGTATTTATTAGCAGACAGGTGGCAGCCCTTGATGTTCCTGCATATATGACAAGTCTTGTGTGAAAAGAGTTCAACTCTGGTAGGCCACATAAACTGTATAAGTCATTTTTTAATAAAACCACCTTCACTGCATTATTTTATAAAAATATCTTTCTAAAACAATGCATATTTAAACTATTAAGTTTAAAAAAATAAACTAATTAAGTGAGACTAAATACCTCCCAAGCTGCACAATACATAATAAAATTAAAATGCTCAGATATGCAACATGTGTATACCTCTTATTTCAATGGTGGATAAAAGTATTTCTCCTAAAATTACGCCTTATAGTTTTGGCTTGTCTTTCTCATACAAATATATTTTAACACTGCATCAGTAGTGCACGGTATAACCTGAATGTCAATCATTAAGAACTCCTCCTAGCTAACAGCACTCCAAGACAGCTGGGCCTATTACACATCCACCTGATCACTTCACATCTTAACCCTCCTCAGTTTTGGCCTTCATCTTATCCTCATTTTTTTATTTATTGGTTGTTAGTTGTGTTAGTGTGCTCATACAGGACCTTTTTTAGCAATGTCCTGGACCATGAAGCTAAGACAAAACAATTGCCATCCTCTATTTCTGCATTTCACCCACCACAGTCTTCCATCATCATAACTTTTAAATTCCACTCGCTGGTTTTAATTTGTCTCTGTTTACTATTTATTCTCATAAAAGATCTTTAATGTGCCCATCACAAAAATATAAGCAAACATTCATTTAATATTATCCTGGCCACAAATGAGTCTTGGCTATCTCCTGAGTGATGCTTTTAGAAACATAACTTTTCAGCTTCTATTTACTATCCCTTTCTGATTGTTACACCCCCAAGAGATCTAAAAGTATGTGGTATCTAAATACTCAGTTTAAATAGGATATACTTCTACTAAGGATAAAATCTAATTCAACAACATAATAAAAAACTGCTACATGGCTGAACTAACAAACAAAGTTTTTAATAAAATATTAGACAGTAAAAACAAGGCAAGTACTTTTGCATCTGTCATTGACACTTCATCAGACCAATATATTCAAACCAATACAAAGTAATCTTTTTAAAACCACAGACATATACAAAGTATCCAGTGAGAATTCATCTAAACAACTCACATGATTTTAAGTATGGTTTTAAAGGTACAGTTTTGTTAAGTCCATATCCCTTATCTGAATGTAACATAACTATCCAACCCATCTCACACTCTTCAGTCCTATTCCTAATATTACCCAGTCATTTGTTGAAATGTATAAGTTGTAAAACCATAAAAGATATGGACTTAATGAAACTGTGGCATTTTTTTCCTGCATTGTTGAATTGCATTTTGCTTTTGGGAATTAATACAGATACAGGCTTCGTGGGTGCCTTGCTTTGTTGTTCTTAGATAAAATCTCCCATTAAAAACATTTCTAGTGTTTTAACATATAGGTGATTATATAACCAAACCCTAAAACAATCAACAACCTATACGTTTTGGTGCTACCATGTCAAGAAGTATTGTACTTACACTAATCCTCATTTATAAAGTAGCCTTTCACATATAAATGTGTTCATGAAAATCATCAAACCACGGTTTAAAATGACACGGATATTATATTGCTCAGGAACATTCCTGGCATTCTACAGTCTCATAAGTGAGCAATCCCACTAATTCTCAGAACACCTACACTTTTTATTTAGTGGAAAGTCTAATCAGTTGTCTTTAATATTACTCTGATTTAACCAAAACAACATCATTAAGTAAAACACATTGCAGCAATATGCACATATTTTAAAAATTGCAAAATGCCACGTATGTAAATACATGGAAACCACATTTTCATAGAAACATAGCTTCATGCTTTGAGAATTGACCACATCATTATTTCTCACATAGAAAATACTTTATCACACTAGTTAACATCTAGTAGACACACTGTCAGGTATTAGTCCCACTAGAACATACATAATAACATTCAGTCACATGCAAAATGTTTTCTAAACCTCTTCCCCACCTTGCCACACCAAAAAAGAAGACAGTTTTCCAATTTATCATAATTTCTAAGTAATGCCCCACTATCCCATTTCTGGTTTATAGGATCATAAAATCATAGGAAATTACTAGGCTAATGGCCTTAGTGCCCTTACAAGCCTAGCCAAGTTCTACCCTTATTTACATGATCAGCACTTATTGCCCCTGTCCAAGAGGGACACAGGTGGAACCCTAGGGGTGAATTTATGGTTACCCATCCAATCATCCAGATTATGTTTGAAGAGGGCCAATGAGGAGCTCTGTTTAAGATGAAGTAAGAGTCTGTTCCAAAGATGTGGTAACCTGTGGGAGACAAATCTGTCCCCTCCAGCAGGTTCTATTAATGTCACATACCAGGTTAAGGACTTTAGAGCAAGTAACCCGTATACCATTTGACTTGCGAATATGCAACATTTCCAGTAAAGTAGGGTCAGAGATTGCCTTCTATGCAAGGCAGAGATTGCCTCTAAGTAGTCTGTATGAAACAGAATAAAGTGACAGTGATTTCAGATGATCTACATAGGACAGATGCTGAAGACCTTAAATTTTCCTTGTGAGGAACTTTTGTGGTCTCTCCAATTGTTGCAGGTGCTTGGAAAGGTACATTCCAAAAGGGACATTGTACTTAATTATTAGTGTGTCTTCAACCTATACAGAACAGGCTACCACCCACTGTCACTAGATGAAAAATCCACTGTCTTCTTAATGTAAGAACACAGAAAAGAGCTTGCTAGAATGTAAAAATACACTACGTTATCCAACAGCAAGCTAGATAATGAATTCAGTATAAGTAAGTCAGATGAACAGACAATTAGAGGCAAGAAGTACTTTTTTTTTTTTCAAAATAAGCTCAAGGAAATGCAAATAAATAATTCAAGATATAAACAGCAGTGCAGCATGAGAGGAGCTTATAAAGTTCAATTTACAGTAAGGGTGGTCCGCTTAAAATCACCAAGTTTAAAAGCAGATCAAGGAATGAGAGGGTGGGAGGGGGGAATAACCATCAGGGAGTCACCAACAGTGCTTGCAGTTTTTGTAGGCCTTGAGTCTTATCAGAAAAGACAAAGACATATTCTCTGTGTATTTAAGTATCACTCAAGAAAAAACATGTGAAATGTGCAGCCTAGGTAATTTAAGAGTGTATCTACAACAAAGAACTAAAGCACCAGGCCAAGCAGATTTCTTAAGAAAACAAAATGGAGCAGGTAAAACAGAATGCAACTCTATCAGTTTAAGCAACTCACAGACAAAAATATATTTACTTTCCTCACCCAGATGGGAGCCAACAACAGTCATTGTAGTTTTTGTAAGCCTTGAGTTTTATTAGAAAAGAGAAAGAGAAAGAAACAGATATTTTCTGTGTATTTAAGTATCACTTAAGGAACAAATGAATCAATAAAAAATGTGAAATGCACAGCCTAGGTAATTTAAGTGTCTATTTGCCACATAGAACAAAATCACAAGACCAAGCAGATTTCTTAAAATAGAAAACAAAATGGGTCAAGATAGAAGGGGTTTTGAATTTAGCCATGTCATCACTCAGATTTAGTAGATTAGCCTTAGCATAATATATAAACTCCAGTGTATTAGATGCTTCCAGCTTCAAGCTTAATGTGAATGTGATTGATCTGTCATTTAGTCAGGGTTCAATTTAAAAATCATTGAACCAGGGAAAAAGCAGCTTACTGAAGAATGGCAGGCCTGTCTGTTTTATGAAAAGTAAGAGAGTGACATTCCTCAATTCAACTCAGGCAGAAAAAGAGACAAACATATTTTGTTTATATTTTTTCAGGAAGCTAAACAGACTGATGGCAAAGAATATCCAGTTTTAATAATGAATATCCTGTTGACACTTGCATCAGAAGTGAAGAAACAAATGAGCTTACCTGTCAAAGACAGAGTGGGATAACATTATTTATAGTTATTTCTGTATGATAATTAAAGAACCCTGTAGAGTTGAATCAGAGAGTCTCATACGTGTACGTAGTAACATTAGGAACCTTGAGGTTACACTGATCTTAATAGTGCTCTTGGGTAACAGTTTAGAAACCTCTGATGAGCCCCAGACACCATGAGATACCAATGGCTACATTAGTACACTCAGTCCATTTCCATACTGTAGTAAAGTTAATTTACAGCCCCTTTTCTTTAGATGGAAGGGGGGGGGTCTTTCTCACTACATTCTTTCATAGGTTCATAGGTTCATAGGTAGGTACTAGGCTATCAACCCAAGGGTCTAAGTAAGCCTAGCCAGCAAGGTTCCCTGGCTTATGCCACCCAAGAAAGTTAATTTCCCGTGCCACTGTCGAGCAGAGCCACAGAAGTGATCCCCGGGGTGGGTTTCCTATTTCCCATCCACTCATCAAGATTTTTCTTGAAGAATGCTAATGAGGAACTTTGCTTAACATCGATGGGTAGTTTGTTCCAGAGTATAGGAAGTCTCTGGGACAGGAATCTATCCATCCAGCATGTCCTGTTTATTGAGGTGACAAGGTTTAGGTCCCTAGAGCATGTAGCTCGGAGGGATTGGGATTTCTTTAGGTGTAGCATGTCCAACACCTCTGGGTTTAACATAGCTTTATATGTTAGGCAGAGATCTCCTTGGAGTAGGTGATAAAGCTGGAGTTTTTTGAGACAGTCAGTGTAGGGCATCTGCTTGAGGCCAGTAATCCTCCTTGTGAGGTACTTCTGTGGCCTTTCCAGCTGCTGCAAATGTCTTGTGAGGTACATTCCAAAAGGGTCGTTGTATTCCATAATGGGTCTAATGAGTGCAGAGTAGAGTGGAACAATGACCTCTTTTTTCCTGGATAAGAACCCTTTTATGATGAGGTATGCCACATAGAAGGATTTCCTGACTACTGTGGAGATGTGATTATCAAAGGAGAGACTACTGTCCACCTGGGTCCCAAGGTCCCTTATCACACATTCGGCATTAAGTAGACTGCCGTTTATGTGGTAGTTCATGGGTACAGAATTTTTACCAAAGGGAATGACAATGCACTTTTTGGCATTGAGCTTGAGGCCATGCCTCTGACACCAGGCATCTGTCTCAGTGAGGCCCTTCTGCAGGATGTCCACATCATTTGGGGACTCGACTATGGCTCCTAGTTTGCGGTCATCTGTGAACTTTGTTAGCCAGAGGCCTTCTGTGTTAGCCTGTACTTCACAGAAGTAGATACCAAACAGGAGAGGTCCCAGGACTGAACTCTGTGGTACTCCACTTGTCACTGGTTTGAAGTCAGATTTGGAGTCTGCAACTTTTACAGTGTGGGTTCTGTCAGTGAGCCAGTTGGCAACCCATCTTGTGTTGTAGGGATTTATACCTAGTTTAGTGAGTTTAGCTATAATTCCAGAATGGGGGATGGTGTTGAAAGCCTTGGCGAGGTCAAGATAGGCTGTGTGAACCACCTTACCCTCGTCTACAGTTTTGGTGACTGCCTCAAAGAAGTCGATCAGATTCAGAAGGCATGATCTGCCTTTCACAAACCCGAATTGGGTGGGGTCCAAAGTTTGGAGGTTACCAATGTCTTTGTTTATGAGTTCCATAATGATGCATTCCATGGCCTTGCAGACCAGGCTTGTCAGGCTAATAGGGCGATAGTTCGCAGGATCATTGGTGGCTCCCCCTTTATGGAGTGAGATAACTGTTGCTATGCACCATTCAGTGGGCACAAGCCTGACGTGAGACTATGCTTGAACATGGTGTTTAGGTGGGGAGCCAGTTCGTTCTGCAGTTCATGTAAAACGCAGCGTGGGATGTTGTTCGGTCCCATGGATGCTGTGTTTTTGGTTTTAGATAGTGCAGCTTTTACCTGCATTGTTGTGATTACAGGGACTCTGCATTCTTCCTGTATAAATATGGACCCTTTAGGGGGTGAGAGGGGGGTAAAGTTAGCACTGAACCTATCTGCCGGGATGTTGGCAATGTCAGTTGGTTCTGTAATTTTCGTTCCATTGTGCTGTAACTCAGAGCAGATCTGGGTGTTGCCATTGAGATTCTTGACATAGCTATAGAATGCTTTGTGGTTGCCCTTAGAATCAGTGGCGATTTTGTTTTTGTAGCTAGTTTGTAGGATCTTATAAGGAATCTCAGCTTCTTACTGAGGCTGACCAGGGAGCTCCTCCACTCATGAGATTTTACTCTCTTTTGCAACCGTTTCTTTCTTCTGTTGTAGAGTTTGTTTATGACAGGAGACCACCAGATTGGCTTCCTTTTTTTGGAGGATAGCATCTTGGTTCTGTTTGGGATAGCACAATCCATGCACTAGTGTAAGTGCTTATAAAGTGCATTTGTGTAGGATTCAGCAGTTGTAACTGTATTGTTCATCTGCATGGGTGTCATGAAGTTCACCACTTCTGTCTTAAGAAGCATGAAGTTGGCTTTGGAGAAATTTTTTATCGTGGTTTCCTTAATGGTGGGTGGGACCGGGATGCGGATATCTAGGGTGATTAGTGCATGGTCGGATCTGACCAACGAGGAGTTGACTTCAGGTGTGGAACACCGGTCACTCGTGTTGGTAATGGCTAGGTCTAGGATACTGTTGCCCCTGGTGGGGGGTGTGGATAAGGTGATCCAGGGCATTGGAATTTATGAATTCCAGAAAGCATTGAGCGAAGGAGTTGGTACATGAGTATTTTTCCCAGTTAATAGTGGGGTAGTTGAAATCGCTCATTATTTGTGTGTTTGGTTGAACCCTAATATTTTCCAGTATATCAAGAAACAACGAGTGGGAATCCTGGGGCATGGTGGGGGATCTGTAGCAAGCTACAATTTGGATTACAGTTTTTCCCCGAGTTAGTTGCACTTGGATAACCTCAGATGCATTATGCTGCGCAACTAGCCTGGAGGTGTGGATATCCTTAATGAATATGGACACACCTCCGCCTTTGGTGTTCTGGTCCAGGTTAAATGGCCGAAAAGTGTGGTATGAGTTATAGCCTGGTAATGCAGGGGTGCTCTCTAGAGCCTTGAACCTGGTCTCAGTCACTGCACAGATATCGATGTTCTCCGTTTTAAGGAGTGCCTCGAGTAAGCTTTTGTCATTTGAACCTTGCCTAAAAAAGGCACTATAGGGGCGGCAAGACCCTTAGCCAGTATCCGGAATCCCACTTTCTATGTCGTCAGCAAGAGCATGTATTTTCTATATGCTTTCCTGATTTAGGTGTGATAAGTCTTCCTCAGAGTCATTGTCATTCCCACCCATTAATACCCAGACATCCAAATATCTTCCTTAAAATTGAAAACAGTTTCTTGAACCCTTGACAATGAAGCCTCAAAATCCAGTTTGTCAGATTTTACAGAATTCTATCTAAACAATGTAACTTGATACTCTGTTCACTCTTCAACCATCATGTCTTCTTCTGTCAGGTAGTGCTTTACTTCTCACAGCATTAAAGTCAGATTATAGTGAGGTATGAAAATGAACACAAAATGCAACAGTTTGAACAGATCAACTAGATGAAACAATATAAACACAGTTATTAGGCAGTACTAGACAGAAGCACAGGAAAAAAACTCAGCAGTCAGTATTTTGGGGAATGTACAATTCAAAAAATTACAAGATATACCAGTTTTCAAGGACGGATGCATGCCAAGATCCAATTATAGGAAAAAAGGAACTGAAAGAAAATTTAGTGTGGATTAAAAGAATTTGCGACTTTTTTATATCAATGCATATGAAGTGTTAACATGATCTGCTGAAGTTTGTATGCAATCTGATGAGCTTCCTTCCCTTAAAAAAAAAATACTCCTAAGAATTTGTTTTGCATAGCCTCAAATGACACTGGTCTGCTGACTTGCTAATTTACATTTGATACTCAGGATGGACTAACTAAACAAACACAGATTGCATGCAGTCTTCTCATTAACATTTACTTCACACTGAGCAATGGATACAGGATACTGGACTGATATATATTCTGTATTCGAACACAGCCTAGAGTTGCCGAATTTCATAAACTATATACACATTACATCAACCTCTTCCAAAAGATAACACTTCATACATTATAGTGAGGTGGTTTCAATGCATATATAATATTTTCATTTATTTTGAAAAAACTGCTTCTATACTTGCATTTTTGTGCATGGTTTCAGTAAATAAACACATTTGTAATCTTGTTTTAAATTTGGTCAAATGAAAAGTCATTTGAAATACAAAGCAAAAACACTTTGCTATTTCAATAGTAGATTATTCATTAAATGCATTTCTAATTTAAATGTAATAAATACTTTTTAGTTTTCAGAGTTGTTTGAAAATCCTTTGGCTTTCCTAAGATTTCTTCTATACTTGGAGTACTAGTGGGATTTTGTTATATTTACTTATGCTGCTGGTGTATTAAAACCTGCTACAGATATGTCACCAGCATAGACTGTATTAGGATAGCCCATACTCAGGAACAGTCTTCTGCTAATTTTCTGCTGAGTTTGAAAAAGCCTGTTCAGGCCCTGTTTGAATGTCCCATTGGACATTTCTGTGTCTAACTGTTTGTTGGAAGCATCATGAACACAGTCTCTGTATCTGACATAGAGTGAGCATACTTCAGTTTAAACAAATGTCGGCAGTTGCCTTCAGCAGCTTTCCATGCTCAGTAGTCCCACTTTGAAGTGCACAATTCTTCTGCTGAGCAGATAACTGCTCTCTGAGTGCCTAGTATTCAAAGCGAATCTCTGCACCCTGAAATAGAGCATATGTAAAGAGTGTCAAAAAAGGATGAAATCATCCAAAAGTGCCCCCACGGGAAGTGCATTAACAGAATTCATTCTGGTGATTTAGGAAGATACTTTCTACCTTACAGCAATCTATTCAAATATATCTTAAAGAGATTAAGTTGACATTGTCATCCTCAGTGACCAAGAACTCAGTCTAGGAGGTTAGTGCAATGATACTGATTAGCATCTGAGTGAAAACGAAGCTCAGGTGGATTTTATTTTGAAGCAGAATCCCAATTTGATATAGAGACTGGAGCACATTAAGAATCACTCTTGGTAAAACAGTTTAATGGTTTGGGGGAAGATAAGGACCTGGAGGAAAGACCACAGGATTTTTTTCATTCACTTGTCCATTGGTCCATGCACCTGAAGGCCAAGATCAGTCATTGCCTAATTCCTGTGCAACCAAGGTAATGAGCTTATTTTTCAGCTGTATGGTTGCTTAGTGTGGAAAATGGTTAATTGTCTACCTTTGCAGCTCACTGGAAGCCTTGCTACTCGTGATGTTCCTGCTTAAACAGAAGGGTGTCAAAAGTTTGCTGTGACATCATGCAGGGTTCTGCTTTCCATTTAATGAAGAACAGGTACAAAATGGAATATTAACATATTACTGATCCACATAAGATGCGCTGGGAGCATGCGGCTCTTTAAGAACTCCTTTGACACTTGACACTTTGATTTATGCAGAGTATTTCAGCATGGTTTATCTTTCAGCAAACTCTTAAATGACCCTAGTGGGCCCTGAGCTTATAATTCATAACACTGAACAATAAATAATAGATTCTTGCAAGAAACACTGGCAGTGCAAAGTGCTGGAGTGTTTTGTGCTAGCTGATCTGAATGTTTCAAAAGGAGGTACAAGCCTGCCTTCATGTTCTTCACATAGAGGAATCTTATGAAGAAACTGCCACTGTAACTTAGAATGGACAATTTGGTTATGGAACTATGGGAAATGTCCCACATAGTTGGATCAAAATGTTATTATTTCAACTAACAAACCCTAATGTGCATCACTTCTCATTGTTTTTTTCCATATGTTTACGTCATTATTCATTGCCTTGCAGTTAACTCATTCTAATTATCTAGGTAATTGTTTCACTTTTATGGTATCTTTCATCACCTTTCCAGAATGGGTAGAAGGACCTTTGTACCTTAGTTATGCACAGTATTTAATAATGGCATTAAATACATGTGTATTATCCATTCTGAGTATTCAAGATTTGGTGCTTGGAACAGTATGCTGAATATAGCATTAGCTACAGGTTTGTCCTATCATTGCACTTTTTTGCTATGGGGGGTGTACCAGTGTTAAAGTTTTTCACCTCTCTTCATGAGTCACTACTTAGGACTAACATTTAGTAATTGTGTTATATCAGATTTGACACTGGTTGGGAAAGTTACAGTCCTGTTTTTTGCATAAGCTCTGGGTGACCTTCTGCGGGGGCCTAGCCTACTTCCTCTCTGTTTCACTCACATTTGAGGGACTGTTAAGAAACAGGTTTCCTGTAGTCTAGGGTGGACCTGTGTACAGTAGTTTTCTTACACATGAATTTGTTTAAAAATGTAGTTGCTTAGAATCTAGTCTGTTTTGGGTGAGTGCTGCAGTTTTTTTGGACAGTTCTTGCTATTAATGGCCCTTTGTAGTGTGGGGAAACTAGGAATGTAGGGCATTGACTTTGATGCTCTCTGCTCAAGCATTCCTCTGTGCTTTGGGAAGATAGCAGTTTCTCTGTGTTCTTTGAACATTATTGCCTTAACCTTGGGTATTAAGGATAGGAAAAGAGAAGTTATTTTACCAGTCTCCATAGATTTGTAGTTTTGCTTGTTACCAGTGATCCATTTTGGCTACTGAAAGCATGTAATTTTGTTGCAGCTTAGAAAGGTTTTCTCAAAGTTTGCCTTCCTGTTTTGGGAAGGTGCTTGCACTGCACGGTGGATTTGGAAAGGGGGCAGAAGACAATGAATTGAATGCATGACAGCCTGGAACCATTGTCTTTCCCTTACTTCCTTTCTCTTTTCCTCACTTTTGCTGAGATGCTCAGTATGGGTATGCAATGTCATATGAATGTCACAAGAAGTCTTCATTGTATAGACAGATTTTCATGTTTGCTGGAAAAGATTCACTGTAGTTGGCTTTCTTATGATACTGGGAAAGGGTGGATTTCCAGCATGTTCACGTACTGTGTGATGGGATGTAGGGTCACTTTGGAAAATAAGAACACTTATAGGGTTGCAACTCTTTAACAGGATCTGTTAAACATGCATCCTGAAACATCACTAGCATGTGTAGCCTGATAAAGGAGGCAATGATATTCCAGCACCTTAACAATTCTGAAGCCTAACCAGCTACTAATGTTGGAAACTCCTATACAATAATTGTTAATCACTTGCTTGATGTAAGACAGAGGTTGTGCTTCTATCTCCTTGGCTGGAGTGGAGATTTGATGCATCACTTCCTTTTCTTAACAAAATGGGACCCTTGCCAGGGTAGTTTGATCCATAGGGAACATTTTTTTTACTTTAGCCTCTAATTAACTGTATCCCAAGTTCAGCTAGGATCTTTACTGGATATAATTAAAGCTAATCTAATGGGGAACTGGATCCTGGTTGGGGATTTTAACTTGGGGTTGTCTTTGATGGAGGTAGGTAGGAGTCCTACCCCTAGATATAAATTGCTCATTAGAGCATTAGTTGAAATTACAGAATGCTTAGGAATATTGGATGTTGGTTCCCTTCAAAGTTTAGGGTATGAAACTCCACTGTTAGTTCTGCCTGTCTTGCATGTGGGCCAGGCTGAATAATATGGCAGGTAAAGTAAGGAAGGATGGGTGGGAGCCTTTGTTTGCTTACTTCTTTGTTGAATATCAGTAGTAAAGTGTTTATTAAGACTGAGCCAGCAGAATATCTCCAGTGACGCTTTCTTTGGTCTACACAGATCATTTGGATTTTATAATATGACATCAGCCTCGATACTACATTCAGCATGTCCTGATTCTTGAGCTACAATACTAAGAAAACTTTTGGCAGGTTAGCTTGAGATCTGGTTAGAGTTTTTCGAGAGATGAATGTCCTCCTAGACACTGTTGATCAGTTTAAGAAAACTCATTTAGGGGCCTCTTGTTCAGTCAGGTTATGCAGGTGATTATCAAGCAGGGATTCTCCTGGAATGTGGGACAAGGTAGGAGTGTCCCCTCTCTCCATTGGTCTTTGCCGCTGCTTTGAAATCTTTTGTCAACATAGTCAGGGAGATGTTGCAGAGCTACCCATAAGAGAAGAGGTGTGTCAACCAGCAAGCATTACTTTATATGATGAACATTATGTCTTGTTATGCGCTTGCATTTCCCTAAGGATTTTATGTCTGTTGGGGAGTTTTCTGGGGCATTTAGGGTGGAGACCAGGTTAAAGATCAATGTAAGGAAAACCTAGGTCTTTGTATTAGGTTTCAGCCTTAGCCATGTTTTGTCCCTGTGGATTGTGTGTCATTAAGTATCATATACTTAGGGGTGGATGTAGGGTTCTTAGGGAGTCTTACCAAAAACAGCCAGTAGGCTGTTTGCAGGATACTTTGGTTCAGCATATGGAGAGCAGGGCTGATGGTAGATATTCTGTGACTCAGAAACTTAAACTCTTAAAAATTATCCTGGTTCCTAAATTATTGTATTTGCTAGTCACCTCTGTAATTCGTCATTTGTAATCATCAGATATGTGGTGAGGACAGTTATGTCCCATTTTTGGGACCCCTACATTTTTTGGTGAAAGTAAAAGTTATCAGCTATAGACATGTCTAAGTCTGTGGGAGACATCTCATTTTCATATACAATGACATGTACGTCGGCAGTTCATTTTCATGTTTTGACCCTGTGGCTTCACCAAGATTAAGGTATGTAGTTGAAACTACAGGCGTCTGCACCAATGTTAAGAGGTGTGGGGAGGAGTATAGGGGCAGGATATGTTTTATTCTCACTTGGGTCCTGTGTAGCAGGCATCTGAATAGGGAAAAAGTTCTATAACTTTCCCTTGGCATGAGAGACAAGTATGGAAATTAAGACGTACTTCATTAAGTCTGAGCATGAGAAGTTGATGTTAGCATTGGGAGAAGAATCAGTTAGTATTGCAGGTAGCACTGACAGTGACGTTTTGAGCACAGACCAGCCCTGGCATGCTAATAGCCTGAGCTTCAAGGCTTAGCTTTTTGTAAGAGAAAAGGGTAGTCGATTTCCTTCATTATAAGTGCAACAGTGTAAATACACTCTCAGGCCTGATGACTGGATATTCTTTCTCTTTTGTTTTGAAGCTTTAGCTTACAAGCAGCAGAAGACAGCATTAATGGACATAGTGTGATTAGTTGTATGTATACAGTGCATTAAAGAACATCACCATAGCACCATACATGCTAGTAGGAGTAATATTTGTTATATTATCGCCTGTATAAATTAAAGATTTTTCAGAACTGGTTGCATGTACCCTTCTATTTTTCATACTTGGAACAGTTGCAGTATATCCTGACCAAGAATGTGTGGCACTGAGCTGTAACATGTACCCTGACCTAGAATATGTGGCACTGAACTGTCACATATATCCTGACCTAGAATATGTGGCACTGAGCTGTCTCATGTACCCTTACCTAGAGTATGTGGCACTGAGCTGTTACATGTACCCTGACCTAGAATATGTGGCACTGAGCTGTCACTTGTATAATTACCTAGAATATGCGTCAATAAGCTGTCAGATACATGTGACAACAGAAAAAGAGGAAAAAAGAATTAACAGACACTTTTCTATTTACTGCTTTGCTAGCTAAATAAGTCAGCTGGCCTATCTCAAATCTGTCATGACTAGAACAGAAGGGCAAAGGTAAATACAATATATACTGATTATTTGGAGTAGCCAGTCAATCAGCATGTTTTTGTGAGATGGGAAGAAGGTGTAATGCCGGGAGACAATCAACACAGACACCAAGAGAACATGTAAACTCCACACGTAGACTATGCAGCAGTCGTAACCACACTCAGGAGATTAAACACTGAACTACTATGCTACCTATATTGCCTTTTCCATATTCAAAAAATGACTGGGAAACAAATATCTGCGATGAAAATCAAAATTTTATTTTTGCAGTATCTGTATTTTATATATAAAAAGTTCAGTCTATTTCTCAGAGATGTATATACCAGATTGTTGATCACGACAATTGTCCACAGACCACAGCATATTCTTAACTGTGATGGTCACTGATTTTTGAGGTCCACTACGTCATTTTGTATACTGCATGGTAAGTGTAAAAGTATAATGTAGTACACATGGAATGACGATGCAATTAAGGACACACGATGCAAGGGGAAGTAAATGTGAATGGGATGGAACCTGGAATATGTTCTGTCAGGTAACCTCAGAGAAAAGCAACATTATGAGAATGCAACAAAGACATCAGGATAGATGATGTAATGGAGTTCAGACAGAAAAGCATAACAAGTATAAACAAATAAAATATTGTTACACAAATGCTGGGCAGTTTGTAAAAATCACATCAAGAGAACTGAATCCAGTGCTGGAAACAGTATTTCTGCATGCTGGATGCAGGCCTACATCTAAAATGGTGTGGGAAATCTATCAGAAGACATAGACAGATTTAAAGGGCTTATAACTGAAAGATTTGAAAGTAAAAGATAAGATAATTAAGACATCAAAGAAATCAATATATTTTAAGGCTGTAATGGTATTCAGAAGAAGTAAAAGCAGAACAAAGCACAGACAGGCTTTTATATGTGAAATGCTCTTAAATCACATTGAGGAATACACTGAGACTGGGAATCTCAAATCACATTCAGGAATACACTGAGACTGGGAATCTCAAATCACATTCAGGAATACACTGAGACTGGGAATCTCAAATCACATTCAGGAATACACTGAGACTGGGAATCTCAAATCACATTCAGGAATACACTGAGACTGGGAATCTCAAATCACATTCAGGAATACACTGAGAATGGGAATCTCAAATCACATTCAGGAATACATTGAGACTGGGACTCTCAAATCACATTCAGGAATACACTGAGACTGGGACTCTCAAATCACATTCAGGAATACACTGAGACTGGGACTCTCAAATCACATTCAGGAATACACTGAGACTGGGGATGAGGAGTAATAAGAGGGAAGCCCATATTCAAGTTCCCAGTAGACTGTTTACCTTTTTTTGTGAGGAATGATGACATTGTATTAGGGGTACTGAACCTCTTGAGAAGGCCATTGGTAGGACTGTATACCAAGCAGCAGTGTTTCCAGTATGTACATGAGAGTGTGTGCACTTCAGGCATGCCACAAAATGACTTTTCCACAGAAATGGGGTGTGAAGGAAGAAATCTCTTTCTCATCTATTGATCATGAGCTGACAACTCAGCATTGTCTTCTACATCAAGTCAGGTGAAGAAAAATCTCATATCAAAAACCCTGTCCCAGGATGAGAAAACAAATCTTCCATGTAAGATAATTCCTGCAAAAACAGTACATTTTAGAAGAAGTTACTGGCAGAATCAGATGTGAAGCTTGGAAGTGATACACACTTAGGGTAGATGTGGTAAGGTGGAAATGAAACTCATATGTAATGAACAACTAAGGCAAGTAAACCATTTAACTAAAATTATATTTTTCATATGGAAATAATATACACAATTTGGTTTTTAATGTTTAATGAATTAATGGCGTAGAGGCACAGGTCTGTTTGCAGATGTATTTTTTCACAGAGAGGCTTGTAGATATACAATTCCCTTCCCGGTGGAGTACAGCAGTTAGGTAGAAAAAGCAGGCGAATTGAGGTGTGTCTATCACAGGCATAAGCAATTAACTCAGCAAAGTAGATAATGTAATTTGCAGACATATGGATCAGTGAAGCTAGCTATATCATCTTCATGTGTCATCAATGTCTGTTTCTGTGATAATAATCTACCATATGTTTAGAGTACCAGATCAGAAAACACATATTCTTAAATCATATACTTCTTCAGTTATCCTCAATGATCTCAACATCATATTCTATTCTAAAAGTATCACTGTTTAAAAAAAAAGCTTTTTATGGACTTCACAATCCCTAAAACATGCATCTAGTTATCATACATCATTATATATTTCATAGTTTACAGGAAAAGCAAATTCTTTTTTTTATTATTCTATACCTACGAACTCAGATACCTATGCACTTAGCACAGGAGATAGACAATGTAAGGGCAATTTTTTTTAGGCAGCCTTGCTTCTTTACTAACTAAAGGTCACATCACTCCATTACTCATCTGCCTCTAAATTGAAGAGAACCACTTGAAGATTAATTATATTTCCCCCTTCCAAAAAACAAATAAAGAAGTGCAAACAGATTAAATACTCAACAACAAAATATATCAAGTTCTTGTATTCCATACCTGCTTACGGAAAACTCCACAGTATAGAATCAGAATTAAAACACCAGACTCTTCTGAAGAAGCGCTACAGTGAGACAATGAATCATCATTGTTAAACACCCCAGAGTGATTGATATCATTTTACCTAATAACAGCATCATCATTTTACCAGAGATGCCAGATTAAGTAGTTATTTTATTCTGCTCTGCTTCCACTTTAGCTGAAAGGAATCAAATTAATTCTCCAGAAGTACTGATATATCATCCTATCTTACTAGTGTGATAAGACTTCACTAAGTTGTGTCAACAGTTCTTCCTAACTACTTTTAGAAGTCTCAAGTGAACCCCTGTAGCTTATATTGTATTGTTTTCTTTTAGTTTCAAGAGTTGTTTCAAAACCTTTCCTACAGTCAAAAGCCTACCTTTCACCCCATGCTTTTTAAACTCTGAATATTCTGTCATGTATTTCTTAATCTCAAATACAGAAGTATGTACAAGAGCTACATAAAAGGTCCACATATCCATCTATTAAGGAACAGATCTAACATCATCAGTGCCATTACAGTATTTTTTTCCTTTAGTTAATAAAGCACTGAGTACTGCGGCATTCACTCTTATACATGGCTACAGTTAGTTCCCTAGTGCTGTTATGCATTCTACAGAATAAAGCCTTTATCCATAGTGTTATCTCCATCTGGTATCCACTTACTTTCCTCTCTACTTCAGTTAACTAATTCTCTTTGCTTTGCTTTCAAATTATATGAATTGAGTTATTGCAAAGGGCAAAAGACTTCCTCTGTTGTATCCCTGCTTCAGCAAATCTGACAAGTATAGTACAGATGGAAGAAACAAGTAAAGTCCCAGTGAAATCACAACATTATTTTTGTCCACCTTGAACTAATACCTTTAGTTAACCTCGTCATCCCCCCATACACCTGCATGTTAAGCTGACATCTCGCCATATTACTATGCCCCCTTGGAGCAGGAGTATCTTAATGATTTTGAAATTAAGTACCTTTCTTTATTGTGAATATTAGATGGTCAGATTATTTTAAGAATGACCAACAGAACCTGGAACCTCTGAATTTATCCCTTTATATCTCCACTTCTCGAAGGTGCTATGTACATTAGTTGACCATTCACTTATCCCATCTAAACTGACCACTTATTCACTTAGCCCACCTAACTGTAAGTTATAGCTTGACAAATATGTTATCAGGGGCACTATATAATATCCATTTTTGTCATTTTTGGATCTCACACTCAGAAATATTGACAATAGTCCAGCAATGTGCAGTTTTTGTGAGACACAAAAAGGCCTGTGACAACACAAACCACATATATGCCTTGAACATTTAAAGTTAGCTGCCTCCTTGGTCACCTCACGTGACTGGCTCAGTAACTACCTACCCACCTTAATCATATTAGAGAAAAAGTTAGCCATGTCAAAAATCACCCCATAAGAGACCTATGAGAATCTGTTTTCTTTTCACCTCTTTGTCAAGGAACTAGCTGCAACATTTAAAAGACTCCCAGTTTGTTTATATAATAAGGAAGCTGTGACTGTAAAAGGTGCCACATCCCCATCTTTCTTGTTTGAAATGATTTACAGGCAAACACGTTCTTGTGAACTTGTACAGTTATTAATGACATCTAATCCACAGGAACTTACACTAGACAATATACCAGTGCTCAGATACATAGGTATCATGTTTATCCGTCACTAGCATCCATATATTATACAGGTACACTGATACTTCAAATATTAAAATCAAAATGTTCTTCAGGGTTGCAAGGTTACTCTTCTTCCAGGCTTGTTTGGTCAGGAAGTAGGCAATTTAGGCTCACTGGCACCAATTGCAAAGCACTGACTTAGGCCTAATTCTTACGCCAATCCTACTGTGAAGTATCAGCTGTGAGGAGTGATGCTGATGGTCACATAGCAGAAAAGGACTTAGGGAGGGGAGTTGTGCACACCTGGATTTGTCCCCCTGAGAACAGAGTGAAAGGGAAGTGGCACAGCAAAATAAATGCTTACTGGGCAGATTCTAAATTCAAAAAGTTAATATTTCCACAGGGTGCCAGAATTGCTAACAATGGCTCTGATGCATACCTCTCAACTGTACAGATTTTTGCAGAATGCCCAGATTTTGCCTTATATTTTTGGTCTGTTTCTTATAACATTGTGGTTATCTGGCATATCACTAGCAAGCCATTGAAGGTTGAAGTCAGAAAATAATGACAGACAATTGAGTTTCATATTCATATCCTTCAGAAAATACATGTTCATGCAAAACCTGTTATTCTATCAACTTTCTAAGTTTGTAAGAACAATATTTTAAAAAGTGCCTTTATTTTTGGGCCTTTGTCTCTCCATTATTTATGGTTTTGTCCAGAGAGGTATGCTCTGATGTTATCTCCTGCACACTCTTCATAATAATAATAATCTTCAACTTCACTATATGTCAGGGAGGTGGACTGATTGACTTTAGAATATCAGTTGCTCAAATCCATAATAGAACAGGAATTACACTGTTTTCCATCTATCAGCTAAATGACTCCTTTAAAATGGGCCCAAACGTAAGCAATTGGCTTCTCTCAGTTTATTCTTTAAAGATGATAGGAACTGAAAGCAAAAGACTTAAGTATGCTGCAAAACATTTTGAATGGTTCTAATTTTCCAACTACAGTTTCTATACTGGGATGTAAATCCTGTTCAGATAAACAAATATATTGCTTTATTTATTTTACATTTGTTTATTGGGAAAGTCCAACTGCGTCAAAACCATTTTCAGCACAGGCTCGGGGAGAAAAGCTCCACATACAATCAACAAGTGTAAGAAAGGCAAATAAAATGTTATATTACATATGTAGAATCCAAATGTGTTAAAGCTTGACAGGACAACGTATAAAGATAAAATACATACAACTAGTTATATTGCAATAATGAGTACAGATTAACAAAGTAAAAAAAGCATTCAATACACATATAAATCATTGTATGCAATGAATTTCAGCTAGAAATGTTCTGAGCTACATAACTGATAGATAGTTTATAGTATTTTGAAATTACAAAAAGAGAAAAGTCAAGTTTTTGATTACCAAGGACTGGAATTGATATAGGAGTTGGTGTATAAGACAGTAAGTGATGGTGATATGTAGATATGGCTTATGTGGGATAGTGAGATCTATTGTAGAAGGACTAAGATAACCTGGGCTGTTACATGAGCAGAGCCATCCACTAGATACATTGGTTTTAAGTAACTTTTTAAAAATGAACACTGTTAGATGGCTACAGGGAGTGAGTTCCAGACTTTTGCTATGTGATTAGAAAAAAGAGAGTCTCCACCAGTATTCTTAGCTTTGTTAACTTTTAGGAGAGATTTATTAGTGGACCGTAATACTTGATTATTGGAATAAGGTTCAATTATGTTTTGGAGAACTGTTTTTTTTTTTAATCTGGCTGGTAAAGTAGTTTTTGAGCAGTTATCAGCTGATTATACATTAGTAGATGTGGTAGCTCCAGCCAGGAAAGTTGTTTCAAGGGTAGACAGTGGTGTGTTTGATATGAAGAGTCTATAGCAAATTTTTGCTATTTTATAATAACAAGCTTACAGTTTACCTAGGTCCGAATTCTTCAGATTGGTGAATATGAGTGAAACATAGAGGAGATTGGAGAGTAGGTGTGTTTTTGCGATGGCTATCTTAGTATTGTTGGTTAGAAATTGCTTATTTCTATAGTGCACCTAGTTTTTTGTGTATTTTCTTTATAGTTTGTGATATGTGTATGTCAAATTTCGTGTTGTTATCAATCATGATGCCTAAGAGTTATGTAGAAGATACTGGTGTAATAGTTGTATTATCTACAGTTTTCATGGAGAAAAGAGGGAGGAAGGTCATTGGCTATAATGGGATAGAAGATCATAAGTTTAGTTTTACTAGGGTTGAGTATGAGTTGAGATTCTGAGAAGCAGGATTCAATTGCAGAGACGGAATTTTGGGTTATACGTTGGAGTTGTTGCACGGAAGGGGCAGCGCATATAAGCATGGAATCGTCAGCATATTGGACTAATGAGGCATTAGAAGTAACCGTTAAGATTATTAGTAAAGAGAATGAAGAGAAATAGGCTAAGAATACCAGAACCCTGGGGTACCCCTAATGTGACTGGAAGTAGAGGGGAGAGGTCTTTTTCCCACTTTACAGCTTGTTTCCATCCTGTTTAGTAACTTCTGGTCAATGCAAGTGCAGAGTGATTAAGATTTAGGTTCGAGAGTACTGGTAGTAGTTTGTGGTGGGAGACAGTGTCAAAGCTTTTGACAGATCAAGAAAGATGGTTGACACTATTTTACCTTCATTCCTGTATTGATTAACTTTCAGTGAAGCTAAGGAGTAGTACTTACATATATTGTTTGAGTAAGAGGAATGTGGGGTTGATGCTTGGCCAGGTTGTAGGATTGTTTTTATTGCTGACAAAAATGTTTGTGTGTTATTTTTATGTTTCATTTGAATATTTTATTTTGTCCTGCTTAATTTGTTTTTTGACTTTGTTTCTGAGTTCTTGGAATGCTAGCTGATCAGATTGAGGTTTATTACTGTACCATATTTCCCAGGCCTTACCTCTCAGTTTGAGTAGATCTCTAGTTTCCTTAGTTAACCAAGGGCCATAGTTTGACTTTGTCTGAATTGTCCTAAGTATGTTGAGGAAGGTGGAATTGAAATATTCAATGGCCACATCTAGGGCCAAGTATTTTAAAAGGAGTACAGTTACAGTGACTGAATATGAATATAAAGGATTGAGTGTTGACATTTTTCTTATTTTGGATATGGGGATAAATGGTGTGTTTAAGAGGATACATATGTTGCTTAAGTAAGTAGGTTGGTATTTGGCCACTAAGGCTGTGAGAAAGACATCCAGAATATAGTGAGTGGGATGTATTAGTTAGATTCCAGTTGAGGGTGGGCTGCATATTTAAGTTTTATGTATTCTAGTTGTACTTTGAATGATTTGGGTAAAGCCATGAAGGTTAATATGGTTAGTAGAGTTCTGTGACATGAATGTTAGCCAATCTGTGTTAAAATCACCCAGGATGATTGTTTCTTTGGGTATTGTTTTTTGAGATCCAGTGGAGGATGCTCTATAGTGGTCAGGTTATTAGCCAGTGGGATATATATATATTCCTACAATGACTAAGTATTTCTTGGAATTAATTTTCAGTTTAGTGTAGAGTATTTCGGCATTATTAAAATGTAGGATAATTAGGTCTAATGGTTGCAGTATAAGATTACATTTAAATACTATGGCTAGACCTGCATATCTTTTGTCTTTTCTATCTGCCCTTAAAATATTGTAACTTAGAGGAATAATTTTGTTGTCATCAATATGTGGTTTCAACCATGTTTCTGTTTGTAGTACTATGTCAGGTGTATATAAATGAGAGGGTAGTGTGAAGATCCTGAATTTTATTAAGTATGCTTCTGATATTTATATTTAAGAGTACTAGATCTGATCCCTTTCTAGGTTGGTTTAAGATACTGTCAGACAGGAGGGAGGATGTGTTTATAGGTTGTGGTGTGGAGGTTATGGGGCCAGGGTTTGGGTGGACATCACAACTAATTGTAAGTTGGGGTGCAATATTTAGGAGAGTGTTAAGGAATTTGGTTATGAATTTATCATACCTGAGGGAGATGTGTAGTGAGTCCTGAAAACATGTTATGGTATATATGAAGTGATCCGAGTGCAGGTTTGTAGATGGCTGAAGATATCTTGAAATGTGTGTGTTTTATTTCGTGTGGGCATGGGGATAAAACTCCTTGATGGAATAGATGTAAGTTTAGCTAGGAATTTCTAGCACTGAATTTGAGTGAATAGCAAATTAAAGTGAGTGTAGGTGGGGTGGAGTAATTAGTTAGGAAAAAGTGAATGGGCTGTGTAGTCTGGTAGGAAGGGGCAATTTGATAGGCTACATGTGATTAGTGGGAGTGGCTTGCTTAAAATAAATGTAGTTGTAGTGTTTACTATTGGCCTTTGTTTTACTAACTTGATAAAGGATTGAGCAGTGAAGATATAGATTATTGCAGGGGATTGCTAGACAAGTACTACACACCTCCGCATTGTTAATTTTCAAGGGGGGGGGGTCACTGCAAAGAGATGTATAGCTAATCAGATGTGTTAGTCAAGGAGTAGTGCTTGCACATTGATCAGAGTACCACATTAATAAAGAGAATTGTAGTCTTAATGGAAGAGATGGTGCTAGGCTGTTCAATGGATGCATGATAAATGTGACATGCATGACAAGGAAGGCAGGGAGAGGGGTGGACTGGAAGCATGCTCATGTGTGCAATGCAAGGCCAAATGGCTGCATTCTGCTCTCATCAGATACAATAAGGGCACCACAACAACCTCATAATAGACCATTCTGAATGGTGCACAGCACAGGTTCAACGGGCTCTTCATATAAAAGGTAGGCAATAGAGTAGATAGGAAAGGGGATAACAGCAAGCTGAGGGAAAAATACAATGGTAACTATAATTTACAAAAGGTGGGGACAGGGAGAAGGGATTTTTAGGGGAAAATCCCCTTTTCCACAAATACAGAAAATAAGGCTAGGTGAGGAAATTAATGCTAGAAGGATGTGGGCAGGATACTGGGAAAAGAGCAGGTAGTAGCAGCAGACAGACATACATAATGTAGTTGCAGACAGGCAGAGGTGATATACCCACAAATATTCGGTAAAATAGTGGATGGACATAGACATACAGGAGTTTGACTAATGGAGATGGGGAGGATAGAACAATGAACACAGAATGGGCAATGACAAAAAAGGGAGAAGAACACCAGGAAGACTATAGGGCAGTGTTCTGGCATGGTCAGGTGGCAGGCCAGCCCAGAAGGCAACGAATTTAAGCAGCATCCACATGGGTTACCACAATTATGGATCAGTTGTTCTTCCAGTCGTCTGATAGGTTGCTCCTGCTGATTGTGTAACTTCATAAGCCATGCCAGAAGATGCTCTTTTTGCTGCTGCAGGCTTTCAGTTGCTACTATACTTCAACTATCAACAACTACTGCAACTGATGCCAGGGAACCAAACAGAGCCTTGCTGACCACTCTCAGAATAGGAGCCTTCATCCCCTCCTGAGAAGTAGACAAAGAGGGTACCAGTGAATCCTCAGGTCACCTCCAGTAAAGGAAGCATTGTTCCTCTGCTAACAGGCAACCCTGCTGACCACTGATAACTCAGTGTTACATGTTTTGGCTGACATGGACCAAGATGATCAAGGCACCCCCTCCTACTTTTCCACCACAGGAACTGAAAAAGAAAAGTGAGAAAAAATAATCACACATATAGTAGCAACACAACTACAGTTTTACAGTCTACTGCCTTCTTTGATATCCAGCCATGTAATCTCCTTCTGGTCTGCCACTGAAAACAACATATTCACTCCTAAGTGCACATATGAACTAGGTAATATGCCAGAAAACAGTAGTACTTTAAAAAATGCTCACAATAAATTTCTGTCTGTCTCTTCCTAATCTGTGTCTCCCACTGTCAAAAACAGGCAGGATGTCCCACCTCAGGTCATTGTAATGATGCAGTAGCTGTCTTCCAGAACTGGTGATGCTAGTGGCATCACTCAACATCTTGGCAAGTTTATGCCAAGCATCCACCTTTTGCAAGAGCCCATTATAGAGCCATGGACTTAAGCTCCCTGTGCAGGAAGAACAATAAAATCTTGTTTTTCCTGGCACAATATGGTGTAACTCTGCATTTTACAGTACCCTGAAGTAGTCATGACCACTCAGTCAGGTCCACTCAAAGAAGAAAATGGTAGTAGCGCCATACATATGGAAGCACATGTCTAAATCACATGTCAGACAATGCAGCTCTCAAGTGTGTTGATGCTGTATTGCCATAGCATTATTCCACATTAATAGGAATGCACAGAGTGATGCATCATGGCATTACAGGAATACATATACCATATGCTTAAGTATGCTGATCACGTCACATAGCCCCATGATGTGTACAGCTCCTCACCAGCATATCTGGGTGGTGCAATTCTTCTTCTTCTTTCGGCTTTTCCCGGTTAGGGGTCGCCACAGTGGATCACCTGTTCGCTCAGGATTGGCAGTGGAGTTTTAAAGTGTTGAGTTGCCAGCCCGGCACCCAACCTTCCACATCTGGGTGGTGCAATTCTATGGCAGCAATTCAGAACCAATGCCACTAAGTAGCTTCGTTAACATAACTGCCAAGCTAATGGGCACTTATTAGCATGATATAAAGCATCAACACTTTTGCATTGCCTTGCGCAATACTGTACAACTAAGGAATGGGAGAATTTCAGTTCTGAAAACCTGCAGTATTACACACAGTTAAGAAGGGATTTGGAGAGTTTGGCAAGGAGTCCTGACTGCCAAGGTACCACAACAAGAATAACAAACCCTACAATGTCATGCACACTGAGGCAGATGTTATAATGACCATTTAACTGGAAACCCATGACACTGTCATGGCACTGTACCATCTGCCTGTGTTTTGTTTTTTTTTTTTTTTTTTTTTGGAGGGGAGCATTACAGTATAATGGCAACATTGTGAAGGATGTACCAAAGGGGATTTGGGGTTCCAGAATCTCATGCTGAGGTATGGCTACAATATATATTGAGAAGAAGGTTTTGCATAGCACTAACTGCAGTTGGTAAATAGGTATATGGGGGGGGGTTCTATGATTGTGGGTACAGTACAGAAAAGTATGGAGACAACCTTTGCATAGCACTAAATAAGGAGCATAGGAAGTAGGTTGCCATAGATATCAGGGTCCCACAATATGCCATGCACATCCACTGACATACTTTGCCCATAGGTATGCAAACACCAGCATGATCATCCAAGTGAGGCAACAGCTGAAAATGTTCACTGTCCAGGAGAACAAAGTGCTACTGCTGGACCTCTCGACACATTGCATGTACCTCCTGAGCAAAGCTGCCACAGATGAGCATTACTGTCACCAGGTTTGGCAGGGAGTGTGAATTCTGTAGGTGGCCATACTTGGTATCTGCAACAGGTTTAAAGAAAGTTTATTGATATGATATTCTGTGCAAAGGAAAAGACACAGGAGATTTCAACAAATAGGTCCATCAGAGGGCTGGATCATCAACACAAGAGCACCTCACTGAGGTGATTTTGGTCTCATTTGCTGGCCAGGGGGAGCAGTCCTCTATACTTGTGGATGGAATGGATATGAAATCAGAGCTAGAACCAACCAGCCATGTGTGAGGTGGAGATACAACAGGTTATTACTGTCCACTACATTACAAAATAGCACATTCCACTGTTTGTGAAGAGAAGTACTAACCAAGGCCCCCTTGTAAATCTGTCTTTTCAGACATTTCTAGTTTGCATATCAACAACATATTTGACAAGGTGTGTCTGTTAAAGTGCACTATAAATGCATTTTAAAGTGTATAATTTTCATGCTAAAGGAGATTATATTGACTTATGTGTGAAGCAATGGTATCATGTGTTCTTCTTTCTTAGGTTTCATGAGACAAGGGTCCAGCATAATGGCAACATAGGGCTAATTTCAGTAGGGTACCTGTAGCTGTTTGAAGACAACTTGCAAGTGTCACAGTCAGGTGACAGTGACACTATCTACAGCACTAAAAGAGGGTAGGGGTCACCCACATCCACTGTTATGAAGGCATGTGTAGAGGTACAGACTGAGCACCAGCTTCTACCTGAGATTCCCCGCAAGGCATTCACTTGTGTCTCCAGTGCACACATGCAGCATCTGGATGGTGCACTGCTTCTGAGATGTGTATACTCATCACAGGGGATACATTTATTGGGGAGAGTTAGGTGCTGCCATGACTCCAGAACCATACCTGATATGGCTGCTACACTTGGCATTAAGCAGTGGCTGGCCAAATACAATCAGCTACTACTGACAGAATTATGCAGATGGTAAGTGTGAACCAGGGATTATAGGATGAGATGCAACAAGTCAAAAGTGGTAGTAAATGTAAGCATGAGGAGCAGACAATGTTGCTGAGGTCACTGGTAACAAATGTCACCTCCTCTGGTGCTTCAAAGGGACAAATTACAACTTCCAACTCTCACTCCTCCAGATGCCATTCTTTCCATGCCTCTGTGAGGTTCAGAATGTCAGAAAGTTGGGCACACTCTCTCTCAGATCAGACTGCACAGACTATTAGAGAGATTACTGTGACCTATGTACACAAAGCCTGCCACAGACAGTCATGGGCATTATATAGGTAGTGGTCAGTGGCACTCTTCTTGCTCCACATGTTGGATGACTCATCAGACAATGCATTTACTTTCACATAGATCTATCTCTTTGCTATCATCTGTGTGTGCACAGCCTGCTTCCCCTGCTCAAGGCAATGAGCACTTTGTGAACAGTAACTGCCACTAGGATCAACACATGGTACTCCTGGTCAGAGTAACTGCTCAAGGTCCCATACTTTCACACCTTTCCTGCCATTGACTGCATTAGTCCTCAACAATACAAGCTGACACGGTGGACAATGCCAGTGGTTGCATTGTGTCAGCTTGACCCCCACCATTGGAGGATGTGATCCCTGATTTCCTACAATTTTCCAGAGTATGTCGCTACTGTGTTCACCTCCCATGGCCCTACACCATCTCAAAGCTTTACAGTCACCTCTCACTGAATCCCTCACCACTGCAAATAATGATGACTGGGACCTTGTCACCCTCTAACATGTGTGTTAATGGTGATATTATATACACAGCATCAGAGCAGTAGCTAGGTTAGTTGTAACCTCAGCAATCCCACACTTGACACCCTCCAAACCAAAGATGAAAACCAAAAAGTTCTCCAAAGTTCCACAGTTGATGTAAAGAAAAAAAAAAGGTCCTCCAGAGAAAGAGTAATTATGTTTATACATAATACATAATAGCTCTTTCAGTGTCTGACACACCTTTCAGGAACTATGACCCATTGTTATCATACCATACACACAAACACACACGTATGTGTGCCCATGTGTGCACACACACATACACTCTGCAAGCAAATTATTTAAATGAATAATGATGCTGCACTCACACCCAGCTGGGAAGCTGCCCAACAAGAGAAATTATACCACTTGCAGTGAATGGACATGTGACACCCCACTTCCTCCCTCCCTCCCTCCCCCTGCTTTGTTGTGCCCTAGCTATGGTTTTGAGCAGTATAACCAGTCAATGTACTGCCATACATAGCGGAAGTGTGATAAAACACACATCATGTTGTTCTGTACTGTCTGCGTCATAGTTCATTGTTCTGGAATAGACACAGCTTCTTTGCCACTACCACTGCCTCAGCTGTGATATCACTGCTGCATGTTCCTCACCTGTCTCTCTCCCCTGCCCTTATGCTGCTGCTGCTACTGGTATGGAAAGTCCAGCCAACAGGTTTTCCTCCTGCTCAGTTTCCACAATGACATGTAGGGCAGAATTGGAAGCATGACAAAAATCTTACTATAGATTTCACAACTGCATTGCCCCTCTTCAAGTGTCCAGGCAGCAGAAGCATCCCTTGAGGAGGTTGAAAACCCACTCCACTGTATTATACATTTTGCCATGTGCTGTATTACAGGCAATCTCCTACATCTGCTAAGGGTTACAGATTGGGTCATTAACCAGGGCTCTAGAACATGTCCAGCATAATCTGCAACACCTGCAATAAACAACAAACAACATATTATGTGTGGCTTGATTTCTGTTTGCTTGGTACCTGTGTGTGTGTGTGTGTGTAGCCTATCTATGTAACCTGTGAGTAGTGTACCTACCAACAATATGATCCTGACGAAAATCCCACTCACAGAACCCTTTAAAATAAATTGGATGTGTCATATATGAGAATCATAAAAACTGGCCAAGTTATGCATAGACAGATTACAAAATAACTCCCTAGGCATTATAGAACACCTGACAGTTAAGGGAGGCCATTCCTCTTTATGTATAGCAGTAATACTGGAAAACATGGGGCATTGATGGGAATTTGTCTGCTAAGCTATGGCTCACAGGATCTCAGGAGAAACGGGCAGCAATATAAAATAATTATATGGCGCTGGTTCTCTCCTCTACAGTCCTTGGCAACTAGATATGCTCCTTTCCAGTCTGCAGTATAATGTTGCAGAACTAGTTGATGATTTGTGAGGCTTACACCTGTGATAGCCACAAAATGACCACAGTTGGTCACTGAAAGATCCTTGCCACTAAGACAGTTAAATTTACAAATACCTTAATATCCACAAAAATGAAACAGCATGCTTTCCCCCTCAATTCTGCTTGTGAGTGATGTAGTCTGGTAAATTCCTTAACAGTCTCCCTGTTCACATGGAAATGGTCCACAACTTGTGGTCCCTCAGCTAGTGGTATTTCAGGTTCTAACTGTACCATCTCCACTGCTGTGAATGGCTATGTCATGCAGCAATGTGGTCAATTACTCTGATGGCAGCCATTAACTCATACTGTTAAGCAATACCAGCTGGTAATCCAAGCATTGCTCTTCTTATGTACATGATGAGTCTTACTGTGAAAGCATGTATGTTGTGTGTCTCAGCAAACTTATTTTACGTGTTTCTGAATCAGACCATCATTTTGAGTGTCATCTTTTGTGTAAACGATCTGGCTCATTTGTATGGTGTTCCTCATTTCCAGGTCATTATGACATTACTGATAGTGCAACTGTCAGGTGACCTGATGCCATCAGGCATGTGATGCCCTATTGCATTGGAACCTTCACCAGTAAAACTTGCAAAAACTTAAAGATAATATACCTGTGGTAGTGCTGAAGCATATTCCTCAATCCCCCAAACCCTTGGCATATAGATTGACACAAGCCAATTATGTGACTAGCACATAGGCACATACATATCTTGTGGTGCAGGATGTCAAAGATGCAGTCCCAATGAACCTGGAGAACAGATATACATAACTGTACTGCTGAGTAACCCCTTCTGGCATGGCAGTTAATGAACAACTTAAAATGTAAATGTTAATACTAACCTGGTGCATTCTCTACAGATACTCAAGCAGTCACCACCAGCCATCTTCCATATGCAAGCCACAACAAGATATAAGGGTTTATTCACCTACCACAGACAGAGTTGCCAGGAACTCTTCCACCTCTGTGAGCCACTTCTGTCTTGGTGTTCCACCTCCTGTGGTGGACTTGCCTTTGGTAAGATCTTATGTCTTTGTCTTGGCATGCAGTATCATATTGGTGACCCTGTAATGCACCTGTACTAATGTCCTGTTATGGCTAACCAGAGCACAGGTATCTTGCACCACTCCTTACTACACATGGTCTCAGGAAGCCTTAATAGTTTTACTTTTATTTTCAGGGTGCACATGCCATGGGTGCATAGGGTCTGCAGTATCACCTATGTCTGTTTCTTGCACATATACAGCACAAGACAGAGTCTGGACTGAGTTCATACCATCCATATGATGATACAGCTGTTGGTGTAGTGTAACAGCCTTAAACATGTAAATATGCTTGGCTGAAATGTTCTGATACCATTATGACCATAAAGATCCTTAACATGTCAAGACATCTTTTGTTGCCCAGGTTAGTCCTTCTAGGCTTGCAGCTAATTTTCATTTATGCAAATGAGCAGTAGTATGCAAGAATGGCTACCTGCTCTGGAATACTAGCCCAGGCACAATGGTCTGCACTGCATAGATCTATCTATTTGCATCCATAATCTAAAGTTATACATTCATAAGCAGACTGTAGGGCTTAATGGATAATTTCCTGAGTTCCTTTATTGAATTTACACATAGGGCACCGGCACACAATACTGCTATGTGCTCCATAATGTGTCATTCATTTATCTCAAGCACACTGAGCACCAGCATATCACACAGTATTGCTGTGCTGTGTGGCCTAGTAAGCCCACAGAACACTACCCCATGCGACACAACAATGTTACACTACCATGTGTTTTTTGTCCCCCACAGTGTCTGGTTTGCTAACAATAAACAGGGCATGTTTCTGAATCAGACCAACATTTTCAGTGTCATCTTTTGTGTACACTATCTGGCTCATTTGTATGGTGCGCCCTAGTCTTAAAGGTCTCCTCTACTAGATCTATGTAGCGGTTGCCTTGTTTTAATAAACTGGATAATTATGTTCATGATTTAAATGCATGGAATCATTAGCTTTATGTGGAAAATGCCGTTTCATTTTTATACCTTTTAATACTGACCTACTATGCACCTCATCATGCTTCTTGCATAAGATAATCTTGAGAACTTCTGTGATGATGTGAGGTATTGCCTGGAGAAGTAGAGCAGTGGATGTGTCACATATGTCAGCACAACTAGTTGGAATTTTGTAAATATTTATATGTCATTTGTATATCAAATGGATTTGTACAGATTCTTGTGTTGAAAAATGCATTTGTAAAGCTGCTTGTGTTAAAAATGGACCAACAGTGTGTCCTGCTGGACATAAAAAGAAATGCACTTACATGTCATACTGTATTATAACTACTGACACTAATATTGTAACAGAGGATACTGGAAGAGAAGAGGTTAAGTTCAGCTCCAGCAAGCTTTGAAAAATAGTATGAAATTAAATTACGTAATTTAGGCCATAACAATTATATCTTACAGTTCTGATTGCAGGCAGAGACAAAATGTCTGTGCCAGAGAATGGTTTATTAGCTCCTGTAAGAAAAGTAGAAGTGGTTTATTATTTTATGACTTCCAGAAGCTGCAACAGATCTTAGCGAAGCTGTATGTTATTGACACATATGTGCAAGATTCTGGGTCATTTGCTAGGAAAAGGAGTGGTATGGGAACCAGAAGTCAGATGACCAGATGTATATGATGCAATTCTGTAATCTAGGGTAAAAAATATGTTTTAATACTAGATGAGACTAAAGTCTCTGGGCACTCTGTTTTGGAACCTGACATAGAAGGATCTCTCACCTACTTCATCTTGCCTTGCTCTAGCAAGTGACCAGGGAATAGTAATTTTTTAGATCAGTCAGGAAAATACAGTAATATTAGTTAAGTACTGTTTTTTTCTGTATCTGTGTGAATATATTCATATGTGTTATTTTTATATTTCCTGTGACTGAAACACTGGTCTGTATTGTAAATAGATATGTAGTATTTTCATATTCTGTTATTATTTATTAAATATGTTTAAATGTTTCATTGTGGCTGGTCCTTTATAGAGTATTTCCACTTTTGAGAGTACTCATATCTATCTGGTGACTCTGTGACCACTCCTGAAAGTCTTACTGCATTGGTCAAACACTATAATTTGTATTAATATTAATTTCACTCAGTATAATTGTGTACCTTTGTAACAGCCTTAGAATAGCTGGCTATGGAGTGTCTGGTGGCAGTGTAACTACCTTATAGTCTGGGCAGAAGGAGACATAGCTAGTAAATCTGTACCAGCCTTTCCCAAGTGTGTGTGTGTGTGTGCGTGTGTGTGTGTGTGTGTGTGTGTGTGTGTGTGTGTGTGTGTGTGTGCAAATCAAATCACCAAGTGTATGTGTCAGCTGCTTGGAGCAGGGACATGAAGCACTGGTTTCACAGAGAGAGTGGTGCAGGACTTGGCTTGGGTAATCAGCTGAGGACTCAACTCTACAGCTGTGCCAATGTGGATTCTCACTGGGGCCCTGGAGAGACACAGAGAGAGAGAGAGAGAGAGAGAGAGAGAGAGAAATCCAAACCCTGGACTGAGTGTGTTCTCTGTGTGCTCTTAAGGGAAATTGTGCTTGATACAGAGAGCTGCATCTGGGAAATACTGGGCATATTCATTTTTGTTCCATGTGAATGCCCCTGTCCAGTGTCAGTGGTGAGGATTCAGGCTCCTTGATTATTAGCCCAGAGAGGTGACATCACATCCTCCATATTCATTGAAATGAGCAGTGCACAGTGACGCTTTTTGTGCTCCATTCAGTTAAATGTTTGTACACTCAGCACCAGAAAACAGATACAGGATGAAGACTTGCCAAAGCAATTAAAGTGAATGCCTTTTACAAGAAATACAACCACTGAAAACAACTTCCAATAAATTCAAAAGTATTTTGTTTTTGGAGGGGGATTCCTATATTCATCTATGTTTTGTTTGTTTACATAAAATAATATATATATATATATATATATATATATATATATATATATATATATATATATACTCATACACATATGGTTCCCCTTCAAAACATCTAAAATCATAACATCGAAACCATAACATCTACAACTCACTACATCTAAAACCCATAACATTGAATTTCATAACATCTAGTGTCCATCACAAAATCGAACACTACAAATCACATGAAAATAACATATCATCCACATATAATGGCACTAAACTAACAAACACACTTTTTACTTCGTTTCTGCCCCCCACACACCCCCCGTAAATTAAAAATACCAACTCTGAGATTGCACTACAGTGGGAAAAAGTTAATTTCCTAACCCCACTGTATCACGATCACCATAAAGAATGTACACATAATGTCTATATCACTTACCTGTATGGCCTAAAAAACACATACAGAGTGGCAAAATAAACACTATATAAATAGTATAAATTCCTATACTATATAAATAATAACTATAGAAATAAAAATTACAACATCTCATAGTGATACCACAAGATTAACAGATTAAACTATAACAGTTACATGTTTGATGATACACTATTACATATTATACATTTTAGATGTTATGAAATTCGATGTTATGAGTTTTAGATGTTATGGATTTTAGATGTTATGGTCTCACTGTTTTGATTTTAGATGTTATAACTTTTAGATGTTTTGAAGGGGAACCATATATATATATATATATATATATATATATATATATATATATATATATATATAAAAATACATATTGGAAAATATAATAACTGTTAAGACAAAATTTCCATGATTCCTTATTGCTGTCATTTACCAACAGTAAAGCTAGAAGTCAAATGAGTTTGCAGAGAACTGCACATTTTCCATTTAATAATTAATATAAAATGCATGCTAGCTTGAGAGCACAGACTTTACATTTAATAAATAAAAGGACACTAAATCAAGTTCAGTATCTGCATAGCTAACTATACAGTAATCTCACACAGAGCAATACTGAAGTGCCTCTTTCTTTCTTTCTTTTTTAATATTTGCTAAAGCATGTTCAATTTGATTAAAATGTTTAACATTCTGCAAGGGAAAACTACAGTTACCCCTATCTGTATTGTCTCTTTTCAGCTGAGTAACCTGAAAAAAGTTGAATTCCTAGATATCTCTGGGAACAAGTTCTGTAGCATTCCAGTATGTGTTCTTCGAATGCCTCAACTGAAGTGGCTGGATGTAAGCAGCAACAGCCTTAAAGATTTGCCTGAAGATATTGACAGGTAAGTCAAAACTGACAGTGGAAGCAAGTAGAAAGGAAACCTCAGATGTAACATTTTAATGCCAGACAGGAAAAATGAAGACATTTGCTTTAAAGCCAGATACGTTATATTCTAGGAGGTCTGTTGTAGTGCAATATTGCAAAACAATGTCACCTTTGTAAAATGCCTCTAAATAATTTTGTGGGGTTTAGCATTATCATGTTTTTATAGATTACTTCAAAGTTAGGTTATATCCATTAAACAAAGTAATTCTTTATCCTTTCCTTAACATTTTATTCATTTCCATAAATTATGTGATACGCTGACAACCAAAACAGAAGAAAACTCTCTGGTCCCGTCAGCTAAAGCTGTCTACTTACTATTAAAAAGAGACATTTCATTATCTGATTGGCTCCAGTCTAATACAAAGTGCCAAGACAAGAATCTGTAAAGTGACTTAAAAGTTATTTTTATTTTGTAAGACCTATTTACATTGATTGAATGCTTTGTGTTTAGATGATTGTATTTTTCACAGCTTATATCAGCAAAGTCATGAAACTATACATTTGGCCCTCTTATTTCCAGTAATGTCACATCATTACCCTTTTCTATAACTCCATAGACTCAATCCTTGCTATAATATAGAGGATTATGATGGGGTCCCCAATCATAACCAGCTTATTATGTGTTTGAGACACAGATGCCAAGAAATTCACCTCAACACTGAAGAACACATAAAAAGGTAGTCATGGTTGTGACCCAATCAGAATTCTTTGCAGTGCACCGAGCTTTATCTGCTCCATATACTACTAGTTACAGACTTTCAAAGCTGTCAAACACTTAGTGAGAGCTATCAGAAAAACAGTGTAAGACATTCTGTTGTTACAAAAAATAAGGGGCACATTACCAGCAAAGACACCAAGCAGAAACAAATCTATTTTTTATTCTGCCTCTGTTTTTTGCTAGTCAGCACTGGCATGTTTATCTGCCTAGCATGATAGCTGATCTTAGCAACTGAAGTAGGGGGTGCTTAATAATTGTTAAGATTGGATCACGTATTATTGAAGCACTTAACAAATTTTTATGGATATCAGAGTATAATCACCGTGGTCCATGCACTGCAATAGTATAGTTAAATTGCAGAATATCTGCTATAGCAGAATATGAACCCCTGTTCTGTGAATTCCTATATTGCTGCCCAAATACAGTAGCATGGTGGCAAAAGGTAATGTAGGTCTGTCTGTCTTTCCCTGTCAAGGGCTGCCCGTGGTCAGTCAGTCTGTCATTCTCTGTCAAGGGCTGCCTGTGGTCATGTCATGCTTAGTTAATGATAAGCTTGTGCTTTAATAACCTTTCCAGTCAAAGGTTGGTAAATTGAAAAGATGTCTAAATTTTAATGACATCAGCCACTACAGTCTGAACACAAAAAGAAAATGAAAATATACTGCTTCTAGACAGAGAAAAAAATGTAGCTAAATGCTACCAATTGCAAAGGTGAAAGGAACAGCTAAATGTCATTTACAAGAATCAGACCTACAAGCTGATAGTGGTAGGAGCACTGAAAGGATAGACTAAAACAGTGACCTCAGTGACCTGTTGAAAAACATTGCACATGGTGAATACAATAGATAATATCCAAAGCAGAAGTCTCCATGGATACTTGGCAGTCAGTGGCTTGCTGTTGCCTGCATGTTGTTTTGCTTTTAGCTTTAGTGACATGCAATTGTTCTGTCACAAGTAATTATGGCCTCACACACCCATCTGTGAAACCTAGTTTTAAAATGTTAGAAAATAGCATTTATGCACAGTAGTTAAACTATATTAATCATACAATGCACTAGGGCACATGAAGTTGGTTTCTGCTATGTAACGACATCATCAGTCATGGGATTAAAATGTAATAGAATGAGAACAGTTGCACAAAGTTGATAGCAGATTCCTTCAAGTGGTAGTGATGCTAAAAGGCAGAACAGTGCTAGAAATAAGTATTTTCACATTAAAAGAGTATAACTTTTAATTGTAGGCATGCTACGGGCATTCATTGTACAAATGCAGACTATTTAGCTAATAGAAAAGCAACCTGCAAGAACATTTATAATTGTAGTCACATATCTCAGTCATACTTGTGGAAATCTGCTAAACTACATTCTTGGTCACTTACTTTAAGTGGTTCTTTTCCTATAATTTGATTCATTAAAACTTCAGGTGTTACAACATGCTATAAAGAGGATTATGGTTGAATTTTTTTGTGAAAAAATTATTTGCCAATATATTCACCTCAACAGCAAATCTCAAAAGATTATTTCTGACATCCATTTTGAGAACACATATCACCTGGTTATAACCTAATCATAATGTTTTGTAACACATGTAGATTTTAATAATACCCGTTAAAAAGCATTACAAATACTGCTTGTCAACTTGCTGTATGTTGCAGCTTTTAAATCTACTGATCGATTGGTGTTCCACATTCATCTGACAGCATGAAGGGTGTTACAGCTTTTGAAGTTGTTAGTTGTTTTACAGTGCATTTCCTGGTGGTTGTCTATATGATAGCACATTTGCATGTAAGAATATTGCTATAATAATCTTATTATTAACTGTCTTATGTATGAACCTTTCAAGTAAAAGGTATACATTTCTATTTCTGGAGCACACTCAGAGTGTTCCATGTATTATATTTTTGGTCAGACAAATAAATTTGTTAGATCATAAAGGATCTGTGTAGTTTGTGCTGTCAGATGAGGCAGAAAATCAGCCATTAACTCTTGTTCCCTTCATGCCCAGCACATCTGTCAATCCATTTATTCATTTGTTAAACTGCTTGCCATAGTAAGGCTTGCAGTGTTAATAAGATAAGAGCAGGCCAGGCTTATTCATTTCAAACAATAATTCTCAGCAGGTTTCCCAGTTTTTCCCAAAGAAGCAAGATATAGAATCTGTCCAATGTATTCTGTCCACCCTGGAGCCATTTCACAGGCTGCCAAACTGCCCACGCTGCTCTTCAGACTGAGCCCAGCAGTCTTGCAAAGCAACTAATTTCTACTGCTTGCTTCATTCTTTCAGTCAGAAGCTGAATTCCATGAAAAAGACTGAACAGTATATTCAGAGGTTTATCTTTGATCTCAAGCATTACTTCAGTACTTCAGTCCAGTACCACACTTTTTCTTGGGGGGGGATTCCTGCTGTCTGCCAAACTTTAAACCCTCTCTCAGTCCTATGGTCCATTAATTCTCCATAAACAAATCGAAAGGGGTTGTCATTAAGCATCCATCTGAGTGGTTAGGTTTTCACTTTTTTTCATCCTAATCCCACTGTGCATACTCAGTAGCTTGCCCTGGGATGAGTGTGCAGTAGTCATCATCAACAGCTTATCAACCATTTCTCTATTCCTGTGGGGTTTCTTGTCTCCACCCGGGTTTCAGCCATGAGAATATGTGCCACATACATGTGGGTATACACACAACCCCTTTCCCCAAGGGAAGAAGCAAGATGACAAAGCACCAACACTCGTATCCTCCCCATCAGTTCCATCAAACACCTAAACCACTTATCAAATTAGGTTGTCTGGGTCATCATCAGAACTTTAGTGCTCTACATAAGTGGACTGGCCACAATCCAGTACAACACCTGCAGTGCTACTACCACTGTACCTGTCTATCAGGCAGTCTCCTAGCCCCTCTGCCATTCCTCCAGATGAGATAGTTCCTCCCCCTGTGTTACACAGAGCAAGCCACTGTTTTCTTGCAGGTAACTCTGACTTTTGTTTCAGAGATGCTGATTTTCATTCTAGTAACCCACCCCTCAGCAAAAAACTTCTCCACTGCATGCAAGACATAACACTTGAGGCCAAAATCAGAAACATAATCTGCAAAGAGGCAACTCACATGTACTCAAACAGTATGTTGTCAATATCTCAGCTATATATTGCTATCTTGTACAACATTAACTGGAGTGAGACAAGAAACGCACTTGGAGGACTTATGGCCTCAATGTAAATACATATCATTTAATGCAGCAGTTGTACAGTGCGCCCTGGGAAATAATAGCACCCCTACACCTACCACATAAAATACCCTCCTCAAAATAAATACCATCATTAAGGACTTAAGCACATTCATGGACAATGAACAATCATCTGACCACTTTTGCTCAGCTATTGTTAGAAGATCATTCTATTTGACTCATCTAGTTACTAAAGGCATTTCCTCCAACTACAAGGAAGCTGTTGTCCCCCTCCACTCATCCCACACCATCTCCTTTTATGTGAGCCTGTTCAAATCCATCAATCACCTAGAAAGACCACACTGTTTCCCAACAAAGAAAATATTAGATATGAGCTCAATAAGTCTATCAAATTGACAGCCTTGTCACTATACTCTATCGGCTATTGTGCTGCACCCTCTCCTTGGCCTATAGAGATGTGAGGGGCATAGTCCGGCTTATTCACTTACATCTCTAAAAAACTGGAAATACCAATACCCACACTAAGGGCATAAACCTATATCACAGTATAAACAGAAAATGTCTAAATTATAAAGAGCTCTCTCAAAGAATTCCTTACCTATGGAACAAGCTCTCTCTATACATCAAACAAAACTGATCCCTAGCATTCTTTAGAAGTGAGTTTGAGTGGGTGGGGATCAGTAAATTCAACCCTGAGATGTGTAATTTATTATAGTCAGAGAAAACAAACAATGGGATTTACTTCAGCTAGGCTGTTGCTCATCCAATGGGCCAAATGTTTAGTAATAACTTACGAATCTATGATATTAAGAATCCAGCCACAGCTTTATTTCCACAAATATAGGACCTGAAATGCATAATGCATGCATGTACAACAGGCACTGGGGTTAAGTACTGTTGTTACACCTCCCACAAAGCAGTCTAGGATACACAGCCATACATTTTTTCCAGGTTCACAGAACAAAAGTAAACAACACTGTAAATTCTCAAACTGCCATGTGCGCGCGTGTGTGTGTGTGTGTGTGTGTGTGTGTGTGTGTGTGTGTGTGTGTGTGTGTGTGTGTATCTGAAATCATTGACTGGTGCCTGTTCATTCACAGCCACACCTTTGGACATTTTGCACTTGACTAAAGTGACACCATCAAAGGTAATTATGCTTTTCTTGTTTTACTACAGTTAGAAATATGCAGATATTATAACATTATTAGAGCATTACATATGGGCTCACCAGGTAGACTGTGTGGGATTTCTCAAGAAGCATGATGGCTTCCATAGGGTACCCCCACTGTAAGCATGTACTGAATCATTCTTCTAAAGTGTATTAATATAATCACACTACTCATATTTGTTTTCCCTATTACACATCGTATAAACCAGTCTTATAAATCCAGTCTTTGTTGTCTTTCATCAACATTGCATTACATAGTACATACAGACACTACATTTCCTACCTGACAGCCTCAGTTTATATACCATGACAAAACATGGATTCTGTCATCTCATTTTAATTAAAATTTGGAGGTTCAGTACCAGCATGTTCCTACCAAATCTGAACAAACACATATCATTATGGAACTGCTGCTCAGCATTTCATGACAGAGTAAGGCAGACCATTTATTTATTTATTTGACATTTGTTAACTGGGTTAGTCCATCTGAGCAAAAGACCTTTTTCAGTGGAGGCCTGGGGAGAAAAGCTCCACAGTACAAGTAAGCAAGAAAATTTACAAAATTGAAGATGAATACAGTGAAAATTTACAATAAAATAATTAAACAAATGTAGATAAAGTTCCATAGCACAATATAGTAAGAAGCATTATAACATTGAAGAAAAAACATAGCAAAGAAATATACAATAAAAAATGTCAATGAATTTACATACATAACACATTGGGTTATCTTCAGAGGGTAATTGTACAATACAGAGCGGTTAAGTGAGTTATGGTAGTAGGGAAGGGAGGAACAGAGAGGATAGTGATAGAGGAAGGGGTGGGTTCATGTGGGATGATTACAGAGGCAAATCCATGTGCTATTAAGGTACCTTTTGAGAGTTTCCTTGAATTTGTGGATATAGGAAATGTTTCTAAGGTTCATGGGGAGCTTGTTCCATGCAAGAGCAGGGAAGTAGCTGTAGAGATTCTGTCCAATAGATGTTTTAGGTTTGTGAATTTGTAAGAGACGTTGGTCAGACTTTTGAGGGATTGAGGGGGCTTCTAGAGAGAGAGACAAGTGAGGAAATGCTAGGGTAAGAGGAGGGCTTCCATTTTCCCCTAATATTTAAGGCCAAATAAGCATAATCTCATAATTCAAGAATTTTATTAATTTTATTTACAGCAAGGGAAATTATTTTGAGTGGTAACCATTTGAAATGTTGGGAAACGCTAGAGTGAGTCCTTAAACACAGAGACTGAATGGCCTTAAAAATGAACTTGCATACATTGTCTAAGATCTACATTTCTCAAAATATTCCCTTTTCTCCTAGGTGTGACAATCTATGAGTTAGTATATATATATATATATATATATATATATATATATATATATATATATATATATATATATATATATATATATATAAACTTTTGAGGGGTGTGGAGGACTTTCTCACAAACACATCAAGCGGTGCAGGGGGGGGGGTTTACACGCCTGCAAAAAATAAGTTTAAAGGAGAAGAGCGATCTCCAAGATTAGATTTTCTCTGGAATGTCCTGTCTTTTTTTTCATATTGTCGTCACTCTGCATTTTGAGTGCCAACATTTCAGCAGGGAGCCATTTTCACTATTTATGCATTGAATTTGAGCCACTTCCCACAGATCATACTGTAGCCCTTAAATTAACCACCTCTGAATTTATATAGGCAAAGCATGTGGCTAACAACCAAGCAAAGTGGCCATGCAATATGATTTGTTAGTCTTACAGTTCAACTGAAGCATAACATTTCCTTCCTTATATGCAATGTGTTTAGGAATTAATCCAGATCAACATATTGCCATAAATATGTTTAAGCTGTTGGTTATGGACAACACCATACTGTAAACAAACTGATAACTACAGAAATTTAGTCAGCATTACAAACATTCTAATAATAGTTCTAGCAATATGATTATCATGCTATCCTTTCTTAACAAAGTGCTTTTTTCTGAGCATCACTCAAACATGTGTTCCTCAAAGTATATCTGCAGCTGTCTAAAATGGTAACCATTTGAAATTTGTTGGGACCCACTTTGGTGAGTCCCAATATATGGAGACCTAATGGCTGATAAAACAGACTTGCATATACTATGTCCAAGATGGCCATTTCTCAGAATATTCCCTTTTATAGGTTAATAGATGTATACTAGAGTAATAACCACTAGGGCCCTTATAAGCATAACTGTGCAACCCAAATGTGACCCACAAATCTGATTTATATAGGCAGTGATTTACTGACTTCCTCTGTCCATCAGAGACATAGGTGCCAGACCACGAGTGTATTTCTGATTATCCATCCATTGGTCCAAGTTGCATTTAATAGGGATAGGGAGAAACACTGCTTCACATGGATGGGGAGCCTGTTCCAAAGAATGGGAATTCTCCGATAAACATATCTGCTTCTTCAACATGTCCTATTTATGTCACAAGCAAAATTTAGGTATTTCTAGTCTAGTAGTTTTTATGCTCTTTGTTTCGTAGATGTACAAAAAGTTCAGCAAAACAGGATGCCTTGCATGCCAGGCAAAGATTACCTCTCAGAACTTTGTATAATACTGAGTAAGGAGACAGGGCTTTGAGTTGATCAGCATAACACACTGTGTTTACTCCCTGGATTCATTTTGTGAGGAACCTTTGTGGACATTCCAGTTGCTGTATGTGTCTGGTCTGGTACATACTAAAGGGGCATTATACTCTATGATGGGTCTGATAAGGGCCAAGTGCAGTGGTATGATGATCTCTCTGCATCTAGATGCCATCCCCTTGCTTATAAGCTGAGCAACATAGAAGGATTTTCTTACTGCCTTGGACACGTTGATAAAAGGCTAGGTTACTATCTACATGTGTTCCCAGATCCCTGACTAATGAATCAACATTTAAGGGTGTTTTATTGATGACATAGTTTTGCGAGGTGGTAGACTTCCCAGAATGTTCTATAATGCACTACATGGTATTTAGTTTTAAGCCATGGCTTTGACACCAAGCATCTGTCTGTGTTAGACCTTCCTGAAGACTGTTCTTATCTTAGGGAAGATTCGGTGACTGCTTCCAGTCCCAGGTTGCAATCATCTGCGGATTTGGTTAGCCAGAGGCCTTTGACATTGGCTTTGACATCCAAAAAGTAGATGCCTAGCAAAGATCCCTGGAGGACTCCACTGGTGACTGGCCTCTTTGTGGAGGTGGCTTCACTGATTCTAACCCCCTGAGTCCTATCAGTGAGCCATTTAACTATCCAGTGTGTTATAAAGGGGTTTATACCTAGTTCTGTAAGTTTGTTGACAATGCCTGACTGGAGTATTGTATGAAATACTTTAGCCAGATCGAGGTAGGCAGTTTCCACAGTTTCCCCTCACCCATTGCCTTAGTGATTTTTCAAAGAAGTTCACCAAATTCAGTAAGCATGATCTTTCTTTGACAAGGCCAAACTGGGATGAGTCCAGTGTCTGGAGGTCTCCTATGTCCTTGTTGATAATTTCCATGATAATTATTTCCATGGCTTTGCAAATAAGACTAGTTAGACTAATGGGTCTGTAATTTCCAGGATCTGTTGAAGGTCCTCACTTATGAACAGGGATGACTGTTGCAGTCCTCCATTCACATGGCACAAAGCCTGTTTTATAACTATAATTAAATAATGACTCCAGGTGTCCTGATAAGTCATATTTTAGACTGTTCAAGAGGCAACCTGGGATGTTATCAGGGCCCACTGAGGTAGTGTTCTTGGATTTAGTGATTGCAACTAGTACATGCTCCCTAGTTATAGTTGAAGGGGTTATGTTTGAGGATATTTTTGAGAAAATGGTTAGGGGATGAGGGTGATAAAGTTAGAACTGAATTTGTCTGCTAACAGGTTCACTATTTTGACAGGCTTTGTGAATTTGGCATCATAACCACCAGTTCAGCACATTCATGTGTGCTGTCCTTGTGATTTCTGACACAGCTGAAGTAGGCCTTATGGTTATCTTTCACCACGAGGCTACGTTAACCTCAACGTTGGCTTTGCTTGACCTAATTAGCCCTCTTAAGTGTATATTTAATTTGATGAGAGACAGAGAGAGTTTTTATCTTTATGGAAAATATCTGTTCTGATTTTTGCCATATTCTTTTTCCTTTTGTTGTAGATCCTGTTTAATTCGGAATGCCACAAGGGTTGTTTGTTTCTGGGATTAGTCTTGGGCTTACTTCTGGTAGGTACAGCACTACAGAGTTTCTGAGAGCAATTCAGCATAGGCTGTGTTCTCAGGGTTTGGTGGGGCATTGAATTTTTACAAACCATCACTTAATAAAATGTAATTTGCTTTGGAATAATTCCTAACTGTTACAGGTTTTAACGGGATTACAGAGTTGACTTTGACTTCAAAGGAGGCAGTTTATGGCTGGTCCTTACCAGGAAGTACAAGATACTGAGGAGGTGCAGCCTTCACCCATATTTGTGAGCATGAGAGTCCATTATGTTGGAACCTCTAGTGGTCACATTCACCAGTTGGTCAAGGGTGTTTGTATTTACTCAGTCTAGGAATCCCTATGCCTGCAGCTTTGAGGCTGTGTAGGTTTCCCATTCTATAGAGGAGCAATTAAAGTCTCTCATGAGTAGGGTACTTGATTGGATGGTAAGTGCCTCCAGTAGGTCCAAGTATGCATTGTGAGCTTCTTTGGGACATGGAGGGTGACCTATAGCTGGCTAGGATGTAGTACAGAATTTTGTCTATGGTGATTCGCATGTGGGGGAACTCCACAATGTCACCCTGTTTGACCACCCTAGAGATATGCTCATTGTGACGACCCACCACTGCCAACCAGTAATCAAGAAGCTGTAATCCTCACCACTGGCACCTGTGAGAGGATGTTCACTGGGAGGATAATAAGTAGACGCACAGTATTTCCCGATGCAGCTCTCTGCATCAAGTGCAATTTCCCATAACAGTACACAGAGACCACAGTCAGTCTGTGGCTGGTTTCTCCCTCTTCCTTGAAATCCCCAATAAGACTCCCCTCTAGCACAGCTATAGAGCTAAGATCTCAGCTGAGTGACTTTGTGTCCCTTTCCAAGTAGTTGACACATGCACTCTTTGAGGTGTGATTTACACACACACACACACACACACACACACACACACACACACACACACACACACACACACACACACATACACACACACACACACACACACACACACACACACACACACACACACACACACACACACACACCTGGAAAGGCTGGCACAGGTTTACTAGCTATGCTCTCTCCTGTCCAGACTATAAGATAGTTACCACTTCCACCAGTCACTCCTTATCAGCTTCTTTAGGCCCTTAACAAAGGGTGTTTAACTTTACTGTGTAATATTAATACCAGTACAAATAGTAGTTTGACCAAGAGCAAGGCTATTACAACTGGCCCACACAGTGTCACCAAATAAATATGCAAGTACTCGCAAAACTTAAAAATCTCTACACAGATCAGCCACAATGAAAGATTTAAATATATTTTATAATAAATAATAAAAGAACAAGGCAATACTAAATATATATCCACAGTGACATAAGAGTTCAAAACCACAGGAAATATTTAAAATAACATTGCAGTACAGACTCGCACAAATAAAGAACAACACAATCTAAACTAAGCTTCACTATATTCCTGCCTGTATCTAAGAGAGTTACTATACCCTAATAGCTTACTTAGATCAAGGCAGATGATGTGATGAATGGTTCTTGTTGTCAGGTCCAAGACAAAATGCAGAATGCTTTGTCTCTCTCAGAGACTTCTCAAAATAATATTTAAAATATTACTGCTGGGATAGCTTGCAGAATGACATAATTTCTGGTCATCTGGTTCTAGTTCCCAGGCAAAACCCCCATTCCTGGCAGTTGGTAGCATTTAGCATCTGCCTGTAAAAATACACAGACAAGGGATTTTGTTCAGTTCTTTGGCATTCCTTCATGCTTCCAAAGTAGGAATTACTTCACCCCAAAGACACTACAGAAAGCTTCCTAGTACAGCCTTTGTATCTCAAGCTGCACTGAAACCTGAAAGATAGCCTCTTTATGGTCTAGCCTATAAAGTGATTTAATTTCAAATATTTTTCTAAAGTTTGCTGGATTGAGGTTAACCCTCCGGTTTCCTCTATAATAGCACATGTACCTTTCTGTATAGGTGCCGGAACCATAGAGCCAGGGGGAGGGGGAGCCCCCCCCCCCACATTTACAGCTGCAAGACCTGTTGGAAAAAAATTAATGAAGTGGAGTTTTACGCCAATATGGATTCACACATGGAAGTTAAACTAACTAAACTAGCTTAGGTTGTCGAATCCAAAATCATTGGCACCTAAGCGTCAAAAGCTAAAAATAGCGAACGGCCAAATCATCTAATTCTTTCCTAGGGAAAGAACTCACTTGGCTGTCCACAAACAAAATAAAGAAACACACCCAAACATAGTGGTGGGATTCACCCCCCCCCTAACTAAATACACCAACTCCGAGATTGCTCTACCTTGGGGAAAGGGCAAATCCCAGAGAACAGCCACGCAAATTCTTTCCCAAGGAAAGAATCCGATGATGTGGTCATTCGCTATTTTAAGCGTTCGACGCTTAGGTGTCGATGAATACGCATTCAACAACCTAAGCTGTTGACAAATCAATAGGGAACCCTCGTTCTCTTATTGCTCTGTGTTACAGGAGTTATGCTGCTGCTGTTCTGTTAGTGCTGCCAGAGCCAAAGTCATGCCAGTAAGGTGAGTTTTGTTCTTTTATTTGCAGTAGTTATGCTGCTCCCGTGTGTGTGTGTGTGTGTGTGTGTGTGTGTGTGTGTGTGTGTGTGTGTGTGTGTATATAAAATGCACCAGTTAGGTATACCTGGTGGTTAGTGTTACTCAGGCTCAAACAAGAGCCTGAATTCTCTACCCATACCAACACTTGTGATTCAGGGAGTTTAGTCCATAGCTCTCAACTGTCCAGATTTTCACAGAATATTGGTTTTCTAGCAAAACAGTGAGAATTGAATTCACTAAATAATGATAGCTCTTTAACTTTCAGTCTTCCTATCTTTCGGGAAGCACATGGTAACAGAAAACACTTTATTTTAGCAAGTTTGTAAGATTATACAAGCAATTCTTAAAATGTGTTCCTGGTTTTGGGCCTTTGCCCCCCCCCCCCCCAAATAAATGTTGGCTTTTTCCAGTTTTCTTGTGCTGCGAAGTTGAAAGATTTAGTTGTGTGTCAACTGGATTTTACAAGGAGCTGAGAGCTTCAGGGAAAGAGATGTTTAGTGCTACTTATGGTCAGCTGCTTGCATTGTTAGTAGCACAACAGGTGGTATACTTGCATTTGATACAGAAGGTTGTGGGTTCTACTCCTACAATATGCTGATGGATCACTAATACTATACTGTGTTGTACTTTAAAGGGAGTGGATGCTGCAGTCCTATGAATGTTCTCCTTTGGAGGAGTTACCTGGTAGCTATGTTTCTGTTATCAGTTTGCCATCCATTCTCCATTACAAAATTACTAGCTTATCATTTTTTAATGTAGCATAGGCAATTTTTTCTTCAAGGGCAACAGGCACTTTACTTGTAGATGAAACAATGAAATATAAAGTTGTTTGCTAGCAGCAACCTCTTCACTACTTACAGATCCCTTCAATGTGGAATTATTTAGATGACTTACTTCTGCAGAGATTTTGCATATTTACTGATATTGGTAGATTGTAATGACAGAAGTTTGAGTAGCCGTTTATGGTTGATATTTTCTGAAATGGGTTGTTTTGTCATTATTGGTTTATACATTTTGTTTCATTGCTTACTAGAAGACTGTTCCAAACTACAAATTTAAAACACATTCTAACAAGTGGTGCTGTATTATATAAGGAATATAATTTAATACAATCAGGTTAATACAATCAGGAAGGCAAATCAAAGAATGCATACATGTATGCTTACTCAGAGGATGCAGGAGATCAAAATAGGGGAAGAGACCAGTCACCAATGGAGTCCCTCAGGGTTCAGTACTGAGATTTTTTTCTTTTTTGCATATACATCTCAGAAGTAGAAGGAAATACCAAAGTGCATTGACTGATTAAGTTTGAGATGACTGCAAGCTAGGAGCAGTTATTAAATCCTCAAATAAGTTAGTCATCATGCAGGAAGATTTGTCCCAAACAATAACTGGTGCCAGAATCATAAATTGAAACTAAACTCCAAGAAATACATTATCATATCCTTTGGGAAGTCATCTACTCCAGGAAACTGCCAAACTGACAATGCCCCCTGGTAAGTGACCAAGTTGTTTGGTATGTGGGAACATTTATGTACAGTGACCTAACTTTTGACCAACATGTGCCCAGAATCATAAGAAAGTCTTTCTATATTGCACAGCTTATAAACAAATTGATTTTGACTAGATCTAGAGATGTTATTGTCCCCCTTTACAAAGCTTTCATTAGGTAAATCATTTTGTATAATGTCCACTTTGGCATGTATCTGTCCAGAGCCATGCAACAATTGGAATACCCATAGAGATACCTTACTAAAAGGATACAAGTCCTAAACAATAGGCCTTGCATGGACAACTTCAAAGATTTACCACTATACTCAGTATCCTACAGTGTTTAGAGGTGACATGTCTGGCGTACAAGGCATCCTCCAACCTAATACAGATGGATCTACTGAACATCAGCAAGTTGAATAGCATCAGAAATACTCAGTCCAAGTATCTAAACTGAATGTTGTGGAGAGATGGATATATATATCACAGAGGCTACCGCTGTTCCAGAACAGACTATCCATTCAAGTAAAACAAAGCTCATCTTCTTCTTCTTTCAGCTGCTCCCATTAGGGGTCGCCACAGCAGATCAACTGTTTCCATTTCTTCCTGTCCTCTGCATCTTGCTCTGTCACACCAACCACCTGCATGTCCTCTCTCACCACATCCATAAACCTTATCTTAGGCCTCCCTCTTTTCCTATTACCTGGCAGCTTCATCCTTAGCATCTTTTTCCCAATATACTCTGCATCCCTCCTCAGCACATGTCCAAACTAACGTATTCTTGCCTCTCTGGCTTTGTCTCCAAACCTTCCAACCTGGGCTGACCCTCTAATATACTTATTCCTAATCCTGTCCATCCTCGTCACACCCAGTGCAAATCTTAACATCTTCATGTCTGCCATGTCAAGCTCTGACTCCTGCCTTTTTGTCAATGTCACTGTCTCCAATCCATTTAACATAGCTGGTCTCACTACTTTCTTGTAGACCTTCCCTTTCACTCTTACTGGTACTCGTCTGTCACAAATCACTCCTGACACTCTTCTCCACCCACTCCATCCTGCCTGTACTCTCTTCTTCTCCTCTCTTCCACACTCACCATTACTCTGAACTGTTGATCCCAAGTACTTAAACTCATCCACCTTTGCCACCTCTACTCCCTGCATCCTCACCATTCCTCTACCCTCCCTCTCATTCATGCACATATATTCTGTCTTAGTCCTGCTGACCTTCATTCCTCTTCTCTCTAGAGAATATCTCCACCTCTCCAGGGTCTCCTCCACCTGTTCCCTACTCTCACTACAGATCACAATGTCATCTGCAAACATCATAGTCCACGGGGACTCCTGTCTGATCTCGTCTGTCAACCTGTCCATCACCATTGCAAATAAGAAAGGGCTCAGAGCTGATCCTTGATGTAATCCCACCTCCACCTTAAATGCATCCGTCACTCCCACCGCAGACCTCACTGCTGTCACACTACCCTCAAACATATCCTGTACCACTCTTACATACTTCTCTGACACTCCCGACTTCCTCATACAATACCACAACTCCTCTCTAGGCACCCTGTCATACGCTTTCTCTAAATCCACAAAGACACAATGCAACTCCTTCTGACCTTCTCTGTACTTCTCCATCAACACTCTCAGAGCAAACATTGCATCTGTAGTGCTCTTTCCTGGCATGAAACCATACTGCTGATCACTAATCATCACCTCCCTTCTTAACTTAACTTCCACTACTCTTTCCCATAACTTCATGCTGTGACTGATCAGTTTAATTCCTCTTTAGTTACTACAGCTCTGCACATCACCCTTATTCTTAAAAATCGGTACCAAAACACTTTTTCTCCATTCCTCAGGCATCCTACCACTTTCCAAGATTTCATTAAACAATCTAGTTAAAAACTCCACTGCCATTTCACCTAAACACCTCCATGCTTCCACAGGTATGTCATCTGGACCAACAGCCTTTCCGTTCTTCATCCTCTTCATAGCTATCCTTACTTCCTCCTTGCTAATCCACTGCACTTCATGATTCACTATCTGCACATCATCCAACCTTCTCTCCCTCTCATTCTCTTCATTCATCATCCCCTCAACGTACTCTTTCCATCTGCTCAACACACTCTCCTCACTTGTGAGTACATTTCCCTCATTATCCTTTATCACCCTTACCTGCTGCACATCTTTACTAGCTCGGTCCCTCTGTCTAGCCAATCTGTACAGGTCCTTTTCTCCCTCCTTAGTGTCCAACCTTTTATACAACTCTTCATATGCCTTATCCTTACCTTTCGCCACCTCTCTCTTTGCCATGCACCTCATCTCCTTATACTCTTGTCTACTTTCTTCATCTCTTTGACAATCCCACTTCTTCGCCAACCTCTTTCTCTGTATACTCTCCTGTACTTCTTCATTCCACCACGAGTTCTCCTTGTCCTCCTTCCTCTTTTCAGATGTCACACCAAGCACCTTTCTAGTCATCTCTCTTACTAGCTCTGCTGTAGTTACCCAGCTATTCAGTAACTCTTCACTGCCACCCAGTGCCTGTCTTAACTCTTGCCTGAACATCACCTGACAATTACCATTTTTCAATTTCCACCATTTGATCCTTGGTGCTGCCCTCACACTCATCCTCCTCTTCTTGATCACCAATGTCATTCTACAAACCACCATCCTATGCTGCCTAACTACACTTTCTCCTGCCACCACTTTACAGTCTCCAATCTCCTTCAGACTGGCACTTCTACATAAGATATAATCCACCTGTGTGCATCTTCCGCCACTCTTGTATGTCACCCTATGCTCCTCCCTCTTGTTAAAATATGTATTCATCACAGCCATGTCCATCCTTTTCGTAAAATCCACTACCATCTGACCTTCTGCATTCCTTGGCTTAACACCATACCTACCCATCACTTCCTCATCCCCTCTGTTCCCTTCACCAACATGCCCATTGAAATCTGCTCCAATCACCTGTCTCTCTCCCTTGGGTACAGTCATCACCACTTCATCCAACTCACTCCAAAATTTTTCTTTCTCATCCATCGCACACCCAACTTGTGGAGCATATGCACTAACAACATTCATCATTACACTATCAATTTCCAGCTTCATAAACATCACTCTATCCGACACTATTTTCACTTCCAAAACACTCTTAGCATACTGTTCCTTCAGGATAATGCCTACACCATTTCTCCTCCCATCCACACCATGATAAAACAAATTGAAACCACCTCCGATACACCTAGCCTTGCTCCCCTTCCACCTGGTCTCTTGCACACACAATATACCAATCTTCCTTCGGTCCATCATATCAGCTAGCTCTCTCCCTATACCAGTCATACTGCCAACATTCAAAGTTCTGACCCTCACTATCACAGTCCTAGCCTTTAACAAAGCTCATCCCTGTCCATATTCAAATGCACCTTGGATCTAAGGATGGGTAATAGAAAATGTACTCCAGGATTGTCCCTCATGCCACTAATGGATAGAAGCAGATCCTAAATGCTGCATCCCTTACATGGGTCCCCTCAAAATATATATAGTATGATCACAATTATTCTCACTAGGGCTAATGTACAATTATCAGCCATGGGGTAGGTAAGACCAATCAGGAAATGTTAATTCAAGCATCAAAAGGGAAATTGACTAAGCTTAAAATGCCGTCCAAGTGAACCTATGTTGTGGTAATAAATAGTTTTATTAAATTGCCCTTTTTAGATCACTAAGTGCCCCTCTCCCAGTCTTCTTCCAGCACCTCTGCATTTCTGTTCTCTTCCAGTAGGGCACACTATGGATACATTTTAAGCACAAGCACTTTACAAATACCTTTTCAACACAAAAATCTGTACAAAGCAGTCTTATATACACATGACATACAATTCTAATACATTTGTAACACAAGCATCTTGTATAAATTAGTTTGATATTCATAAATGATATATAATTATTTACAAAATTCCAGCTAGTGTGCTGGCAGTACCTCCTTTTGTCACACTGCTTCCCTCCTTCGAAGACTCAAGCTAGATTTTCATGTGACCCTTTGAAATGTTGCTTGAAAGGGATGAGCCTATCTGGGAATACATTACCCCATACCCTGTCTTGAGATCCCAGATGCCTTTGTATTATTGACCCCATTACAGTGTTGCACTGTCATATCATATACCTACAACCCTAGGTTCCAGCACAGTAACTTGGTATTTTGCTGGCTGGCATCCTGTAGCCATAGAACCCCTCAGACTTCTCCTGCCTCTTACTGCAAATACTTAGCACAAGAGCCTGTCTATCTTGGTAAGTCTTCATCATGTTAACATGGTGCACTTTCTGCCCCTGCCTCCTGCCTAGCAGTTATACCATGTAGTTAACATCACTGACCTTCCTTACCACTTTGAAGGGTCCCACCCAAGCTGCCTGCAGCTTGTTGTGTCTGGCAGGAATGAGAACCATAACCTGCTGCCCAACAGCATTTTTCTGGCTTGAGTATTCCTGTCATACCAGACCTTTCTCTGCTGCTGTGCTTCAGCCATGTTCTCCTTGGCCATGCCTATGAATTCCCTGACCCTTGTCCTGAGGTTTAGGACATATGCCACAACAGACTCCTTATGGGATTCACACTCACCCTCCCACTCATTGTGAATTCAATCTAGAGGTTCCCTCTCTCTATGCCAAAAATGTCTGGATTCCCTGGGCAGCCCTCTGTAAGCAAATGACAGATGGGGCACATATTTGTCCCATTCCTTCTTAAACTGGTCTGCAAATGCCCATTGCATGGTCTTTACTGTAGAATTTAACCTCTCCACCAGACCATTAGTCTGGGGGTGGTAGGGATTGGTCTTTATGTGTTTCACCCCACAGCGCTCCCACAGACAAGCCAGTAGATCTGACATGAAATTGGCACCTCTGACAAGTCAGTATTTCTTTTGGGAAACCTACCCTATTGAAAATCTCTAACAAAGTATTTTCCACCTTCTGTGCCTCGATGGAGGACAGCGCCACTGTCTCAGGGTATCTGGTAGCATCATCTACTACCACTAGGATATATTTCTTCCCTGTGGAACTTGGGGTACTCAGAGGCTCCACAATATCCAGTTACCCTCTAAAATGCCTCCTCAATCACAGGCAAAAGCACCAAAGCAGCTCTGACCTTCTCTCCTACCTTTCCTACCTTTTGGCACTGCTCACAGGTCCTGCAGTATCCAATTACATCCCTGGAAATCCAAGGCCTATAAACGTTGTAATATGTCTCTTGGTATGCTTTATGAAAATATGACCTGCAAAGGGAATATCATGGCCTATGGCTAGAAGTGCTAGACAGTAGGCTCTGGGCACTACCAACTGCTGTATTCTCTCAACCTCTAGCCCTCCCTCAGGGGACCACTCCCTGTACAGTAACACTTTGTTCCAGTATACCTAGTCCCCCTTTCCTTGAGAATCAGGTGCCTCCTTAGCTACCTTTCTCAAGCCTTGTAATGTAAGGTCTGAGAGCTGAGCATGTCACTGAGCATGTCTCAACTTTATCTTTGTATCTCTTCCCAACTCGCCTACCATAGGAAGTCTAGTATCCTCTGACAGCGGTACCTCACTGTCAGCCTGGGTACTACCACTCACCTCTGCCCTTGCAGTTACTCTGTCCAAGGGATCATCAGTACCTACCAGCCACTGTGGCTACCCTTCAGGATCATTGCAATAGGGTAGCTCCCTACTAGAAATAGCCACACCACCAACCCTGGCTTCAGGTGTAGTGTCTGTCTGGGTCTCCCCAGGCTACCAGACCCACATGCCTGTCTCCAAACCCAATTGCGTGTAACTGCATGCACACAAGGTATTGCATTATCAAAATTATTCCATATCAGGACATCTGCAGATATATCCTCAAACACACTTACTTACTTGCTTGCTTCCTTTTCCACCCTCTCAGTCAAGCTGAACCCTGGCCAAAGGCATTTGGAATAGGGTCCCTCCTAAAGCTCTGACTCGAGTGGACTGCCCAAGCAAGTACTGCTCCTTTTTAACAACTGCAGGCTTCACAATGGTTATGTCAGAGTCAGAGGCTGTGTCTGTCTTAGCAGTGGCCTGTTTTCCATCCAATAAGATAGGATATAACCTGCTGTGATAGTTTAGTACCCCTGTTGTCTCCTGACAACTTACCACTGGCATACTGTTATTCTTACTTGCTGGCTACCCCACCTTTTGTTCCCCACCTTACCTCCATGGACATCTGCATGATATATGGCCCCGTTGGATACATTTACAACATCTGACTCTTGATCCTGGCCATGTACCTGAACCAGTGACTTCCCCCTGTTACTGCTGGATTCTGTTGGGGTGGTATAGGCTGCCCACCATGGGTTCTCTTACACCCATGTGCAGCACTGGGTATCCCCTTTCTGTGCAGTGATGCCCTGCTTGCTAAGTAGAGATCCCCTTTCTACCCAGCTCATCTGCAGAGTTACATTCTCGGCATACCTCTTAAACTGGAAACATCAAAAATCTGGACAAAGGCCCATGAAAAATAGGTACAAATCTGTATGCTGATTAACATAACATTTGCATATATAATTATGGAACCCCACCCACTTCAATGGGATTGTGGGATACCAACTTTCAAAAGAAAACTGAAGAATACACAACCAAAATATGGACCAGAGTCCCCCTGCAGCCATTCCAATGTTCCATTACTTGACTATTTCACCCCATTTACCATAAACACTGTAATGTGCATACATCTTTACTTCTACAATGACTTGGATTTTATTTTACATTTTATAGCACAAACACTAATAGACATCTGCTAAACAAAGCGATACAGTCTCACAATGAAAATAGACTTAGCATTAAAACTTCTCTGCCTTACATTCACTGAAACAGCATTGAAACTCACATCCAAAGAAAATGCATCTGGCCAGTGGTGGATAAAGATTACCTTTGAGCTGTTTTCAAATCATAGGTTCCTTGCACATGAAACATACATGTGTTCTTTGATACACCTCCCTGACTGTATTAAATTATATTCCTTGTAGAATACAGCACACTTGTTAGAGCACATTTTACATTTATTGTTTTGAACATTTTTTCCAGTAAACAATGAAACAAAATGCATGAACCAATAATGACAAAACTGTCCAATCAGAACAATTCCATCATAAAAGTCTACTCAAACTTCTACAGTCTGCCATTATCAATAACTATTCACAATCTCTGCCGAAGTAATAGTCATCTAAATAATTCCACATTAAAGAGATCTGTAACTAATGAAGACATTGCTGCTAGCAAACAACTTTATATTTCATTGTTTCATTTACAAGTAAAGTGCCTGTTGCCCTTAAAGAATAAATTGTCTATGTTACATTAAAAAAAATGATAAGCTAGTAATATTTTAATAGGGAACGGATGGCAAACTGATAACAGGTTCATAGTTGCTAGGTATCTCCGCCAAAGGAGAACATTCTCAAGACTACAGCATCCACCCCCTTTAAAAGTACAACACAGTACAGTATCAGCAATCCATACAGCGGGAGTAGAACCCACAGCCTTCTACAGCAAAAGCAAGTATACTACCTGTTGTGCTACTAACAATCAAGTAGACTTTGCATAAACAGCACTAAACTTATCTTTCCCTGAAAAACTGTGCAGCACAAGAAATCAGAAAAAAGCCAAAATTTATTGGGGGGGGGCAAAGGCCCAAAACCATGGACACATTTTAAACATTTTTAAACATTGCTTGTATAATCTTAGAAGGTTTCTATAATAAAATGTGTTACCAGACTGAAACTTAAATGGCTATCATTATTTAGTGATTCAGTTCTCACTGATTTGCCAGAAAACCATACATTTTATTTTACATTTGTTTATTGGGAAATGTCTGACTTGGAATGAAGCCAATTTTCAGCAGAGGCCTAGGGAGAAATGCTCTAAGTGCATGTCTTTGTATCATAGGAGGAAACCGGAGCACCCAGAGGAAACCCACACAAACATATGCAGACTCCACACAGAAGGCATTTCAGCCGAGAATCGAACCAGAGAATCTCTTGCTGCGAAGCGACAACACTACCACGGTGCCATCTAAATTTTAAGAGGAACAGACAAAACGTATGAGCCAAACATTCCAGACATTCTATCAAAATTTGTACAGTTTAGAGCTATAACTCTTTCAATCAGAAGTGGTGGTATGGGTAGTGAATCCAGGCTCTTGCTTCTTGTACCTAAGGTACAGGGTTTGAGCCTGAATAACCCTAACCACCAGGTATACCTAATGTGGCAATACAAAAAAAAGACCGGGAAATTAAGGGAACCACTTGGGAATTTGTGGTACCCCAATATTTTGGCCTCAAATCCGGTAAATACCGAGGAATTTGGTATGGTTGAGAGGTCTGATTCTCGGTCTGCCAACCAGATTCTCATGTCCTCAGGCAAAATGCTAAGGGCTTGTTGCCTCACCAAAAGGTCTGCTGGCTTTTTAAAAGTGGTGACCTGACACCCACTCACCCACCTATGAAAATAAGTGCTTTACTTAGCAATATAATCACACACACTTTCATCTGCCTTACATCTACGCTCATGAAACTTTTTTCTGTAAGCTTCAGGTGTTAACTTAAAGCAGTCATGTAAACAACATTTGACTTTGTCATAATTTAAACAATCAATATCAGACAATTTAGAAACAGCAGTTACAGCTTTACCAAGGATTAAGGGGGTTAGGAACTGCACCCAGTGTTCTTGGTCAGCATTATACTGTTTACATACCCTTTCAAATATAAGAATAAAACTATCAAAATTATCCCCCTCGGTAAATTGTGGAAGAAAGTCACTTACCTTGATTGCTTCTGGGGTTCAGGTACTCCTTTCCAAATTACATCCATGACCCCATCGAAGAGTCAACATCTCTCTCTCATGTTGGCGCTGCTTCTCATTTTCTTCATCCTCCAGAAAGCCACAATCTCTCTGCTGATTCTAATTTCATCTATTTCTCCAGCCACAGTCTCTCTGCTGATTCTAATTCCAAACGTTTGGCCTCCAGTTCTAGTTTCTTTAACTCCAGGTGGATTTTTTTTAAGTCATCTGAAGAAAAGGTGAACTGTATTGTTTCTGAGGGCTGTACATCCCCATCACCAAACTGGGTGTCCTCCTGGTTGCTGGTCTGAGCTGCGACTAAGACTGAAATCACTTCCTCTTTAGTCAAGCTAGTATTCACTAGCTATTTGGCTTCGCACACCCTGACCAACTGGCTCTTTCTGGGCTTGCCATAAGCCTCTGCTGATATCTTTGTCTGCTTTCCCTGACTAAACTAAATTAACAAAAAAAAAGATGTTGTGAAATGAAACACTGAATGTTTACAGTGTGGCTGCTGAGAGAATACACATACCTTCAGTGACAACTGCTTACAGGCTACAAAAGTTCAATTAATATCCACGCCACTGCTCACCAATATGTGATGTCCCCACTCTGGGCCAGTAATCTAGGAGCCTGAATGCTCATCACTGACACTGGAGAGGGACATTCTCTGTAAGGTTAAGTCCTCAGCCAAGTGTCCATGCCAAGTCCTCCAGCACCCTCTCTATGAAAGCAGTACTTCATGTCCTTGCTCCAAGTAGCTGACACACACATTCTTTGAGATTTAATTTTCACAAATACACAGCTGAGAAAGGTTGGCACAGATTACCCACTCTACCAACTTTGCCCAGACTGTAAAATAGAGTCACTGCCACCATTCAGTTACTATAAGGCTATCAAAATGGTATCCAATTATACTGAGTGAAATTAATATTAATACAAATGGTAATGCTGATTAAACAGCAAGGCTTTCAGGAGTGGCCAAAGTTATCACCAAATACATGTAATTACTCTCAAAGGTTAAATATTTCTCTAAATGACCAACCACAATGAGAAGCTTAAATATATTTAATCATAAATACAAGAACAGGAAAGTACTAAATATCTATTTACAGTAAACATCAAAGTTTCAATCATAGGAAATATTAAAAATAATGCAGCTGGAAATATTCACACAGTTACAGAAAGACAATACATAACTATTCTCACTATATTTTCCTGATTAATCTAAAGAATACTATCCCCTGGTCCACTTACTAGAGCAAGGCAAGATGAAGTAGGTGAGTGGTCTTCCTTCTTTGTCTTGTCCCAAGAAACAGACTGCCCAGTCTGACAAAGAGTCCTCTCAGTATAATATCTAAATATTATTTCTGGGATAACTTTACAGAATGACATCACATATGGTCATCTGACTGTTTCTCACACTATCACCAACACTAGAAACTGCCAGGATTTTAGCACCTATGTGTTTCCATACTCACAGATAGAGCTTTGCTCAGATCTGCTGCAGCTCCTGGAAGTCATAAAACCAACTCAAACATGTAGCTTTCCAGAGTAGCAATTAGTTTACCCCATGACAATGCAGAAAACTTCCTAGTATAGACTTTTTGTCTCTGGCTGCATTAAAAACTGGTAGATAACATCTTTACGGCCTTGGCCTAGTATTTCTCAAAGTCAGGTGGATTCGGATTAACCTCTTCTCTTCCCATAGCCTCTGTTATGATACATACATTTAAACAGTTATAATATTGCATGTACATTTCTTTTCTTTCCATCAGGGTACACTGTTGATGCATTTTTAATACCAAGCAACTTTACAAATACATTTTCAACACAAGCATCTGTACTAATCAATTTGATATTCAAATAACATATAATTCTTTACTAAATTCCAGCTAGCTGTGCTGGCATATGTTACACATCCACTGCCCTAGTTCTCCTGGCATTGCTGGCAGTACCTCCTATCATCACAAACAGCACAGAAATAAAAACAGAAAACTGACTAATGAGCCCACTGGCCAATAAAATGACTGTGCCACAAGTTTTTTGTGTAATTTCCAACCCGGGTAGACTTGGAAACATCTCTTGCCATAAGATGAATAAACACAGCATTCCTAATGTAAAAACACAGTAGAAGAGACCCACAAGTGCAATGTTACCACAAACCACTTAAACAACTAGCTGGAAATCCCTTGCTGGAGGCGATTTCAAAACACTCTTACAGAAGAAAAAGTTAGAATAAGCAATTTTTTTTACAATAAAAATACAGTGAAATGCACACATAAAATCAGGAAACAGTAGTGATCACTCAGAATAACATAAGGAAGTGTGATCTAGCAATCAAAGGTACTTAACTTTGCCTCGATGGCACTAGTTACAAATAAAACAGTTCTGGAATGCAGGCTAGCACTCCAAGTTTTGCTAAACTCTAAGAAAACGAGCAAGAGACAATATGTAGTAAAGGAGGTTTAATCAAGAGCAATACTGGTTTGCTGGATGGGCAATCAGTATCATGAATCTATGGAAAGCAATGGGTGTGAAGAATACATAAATAGCTTATACAGTAAACAATAGCAACAAAAGAGGGGAGGAAGAGACTTGGAAATCAAATTACCATAAGGGATGGAGGCCAAAGACACAGTTTATAGCAAAAGGTTGGTAGGGTTGGGGAAAATAAGTTTCAAGCAGGCTAGCTAGAGAAGAATAAGTAGATTAGCTAGAGAGGCATCCAGTCAAATAAAGGTAATGTTACAGCTCTTTCAAAAACTTTGGCTTAATATGTTAGTGGGGGATGGAGTAGACACAGAATGTAACTTTAAGCAGGTAAAAGATAAGAAGAATATAAAAGCACTGAAGCACAAACTGGGTCAGAGTTAATTCTCTCAATATTAAACTTCTACTACAGTTTAAAGCATCAGACTGTGAGGAAATTTGCTAGTTTATTTTTTATTTATTTTATTTTACATTTGTTGACCAGGCTGGTCCAACTGGATTTATGTCCATTTTCAGCAGAGGCCCGAGGAGAAAAGCTCCACATGCAACCATTTGTAATATCAGGTAAAACATTAGACATGGTTATAATATATATGTCAAAAACATTAGATATTAAAAGGCAGAAGTTGAGAAAAATAGTGAGTGTATTTTGTTAGGAGTTTCTAGAGCTAGAGAAAGTAAAAAAGAAAAAAAAAATGTAAAGAAATTTTTCTAGTACCTAGATACCTGAGGAAAGGTAGTTATTTACAGCAGAGAAGTTGAGAGTACCTAGATACCCAAGGTAATCTAGTCAGGGTTGCTACTGGGGCAGAGCCAGTGGGTTTTGAGGTGTGTTTTGAGTTGGGATTTGAAGCAGGGAAGAGAGGAGATTGCTGTGAGATTGTGAGGAAGAGTATTCCAGGTTTTTCCTACTGTGTTGGAGAACAAGGATCTGCAAGCTGAGTTATTGGGTTTACTAGTTGATATAAGTAGTTTGTCGGAGGAGCGAAAGCTTTTAAGATTGCATTATGGAGTGATAAGTGATGTGAGAATGGGTGTGTTTATGGGTTTGTAAAGGATTTTGTGGGCTAAGGAGATCTGTTGAAATAGAATTTGGTTTTGTAGCTCTAGTTACAGTGTTTATTAAAAAAAATGCAGTAATAAATGACTACGGCTCAAATCTGTCAGCAGATATATTCCTGCCATAACTGTAAATTAAACTACAAGACTATGGCCCAGCAGGGTTTAAAGTACAAATGGATAGTTTTATCAAGTAATTCTACTTGTGAAAATAGAAGTACAGACTATTGTAGATAGGTATATCGATCTTGGAGTTTATCTCATTGCAAATAGTAAGTTTAATGGGGAAGAGAGATGTTTGACATTTGCTTTCTGCATTTTCTTATGACTTGGCACTTCATGTTACAAGTGCTGGCATTTACTAAACAGCGCCAGCAAGGGCTGGAATATGCATATGCCTCATGTACTGAAAATGGTCCAAAAGATAAATGCAAAAAAGAACAGCATAGTTGAGTTTGGCAAAAAAAAAATGCTCCCATCTCAATTTTTATAAATGAAACTCTTCTTCAGACACAGACTGTCATAACAGCCCTAGATACTTCCGTTAATAACTCTCTCTCTCTCTCTCTCTCTCTCTCATTTGATAATCATGTTTCAACCATCGTCAGGAAATCCTTTTGTCTTCCCAATTAATTGACATGGGAATGTCTTCAAAAGACAAATAAGTCATCCTTATCTCTGCATTCTTCCCTTATCAGATGCATTATTAAATATAATGTCCTCTGTGATATATACAAATCAAAACATATCACTCAACTACAAAAGGCCAAACAATTTCTAACCAAGAAATTAAAGATGTTTAATCCTTCAACTATCCCAAAAGACAAGCAAGATTTCCCTTTTACTCAGTAGCCTACTGGATGCTCTGAGGTGACTTGTGTCTAGCTTTTTTGAACCATGAAAGTCCCTGCCCTAGTTCACCTATGATTCACCTATGATTTCTCTGTAAAAATAGTGCCTCTACAAACACCTGCACTAGAGGTCTAAATCATAAATAAGGCTCACTTATGGGATATGTTCCTAAAGCAAAACATAAATAAGGCTCACTTATGGGATATGTTCCTAAAGCTGTCTATGACAGCCTATTAAATAACTGTGAGTTAAAGCAAACACTACTCTAGCAATCTTTAAGGCTATGCTTGCCTACAGGATTGGGCAGTCACAACTTTACACAAGGCTTATCATGTAAGGCTGTGTTCGATTTGGGAGGTAAAAAGTATTAAGTTCTTGACAAGGGCAGCAAAAACTTTTAAGGTTGTCTACTTAAAGGTGTACATGGCTAGGTATCTTATGGTCACTGTGATCTGTTGCCTATATTATAGGTTCATAGGTTCATAGGTTCATACTAGGCTATCTGCCCTAGGGCATTTATAAGCCTAGCCAGAGTGTGTTTGGCTTTCGCCACCCATTTTAAATTAATTTTGCTATGCCCTTTTTCGAGGTTAGTATACTGTGCCTCTGTCTAACAGTGACACAGAAGTGATACCCGGGGTAAACCTATGAGCTCCCATCCACTCATCAAGATTCCTCTTGAAGAGAGTCAATGAGGGACTCTGCCTAACCTGGACTGGGATTTTATTCCAGAGTGAAGGGAGCCTCTGGGTTATGAATCTGTCCCTCCAGCATGTCCTATTTATTTCAGTGCTGAGGTTCAAGTCTCTCGAGTGCATAGCTCGATGGGATTTGGATTTTCTGAGGTGCAGCATGTCCATTAATTCCAGGTTGGACATGGCTTTATATGTCAGGCACAGATCGCCTCTGAGCTGGAGTTTCTTTAACTGAGCAGCATATGGCATCTGTTTGAGCCCTTTGATCCTCTTGGTGAGGTACTTTTTGGGTCTTTCCAGTTGCTGCAGGTGTCTGGTAAGGTACATCCCAAAAGGGGCATTGTACTCAATTATGGGCCTGATGAGGGATGAGTAAAGAGGCACGATGACCTCCCCTGATCTAGATGTGAATCCCTTCATGATTAGGTGGGCTATATAAAAAGTTTTTCTAACCACTTTGGCCACGTGGTTGTCAAATGAGAGATTGCTATCAACTTGGGTCCCCAGGTCTCTAATTACTTCTATACTTAATGGATTACCACCTATGTGGTAATTTGTGGGCACTTTGTTTTTGCCAAAGGGGATGACTATACACGTTTTGGCGTTTAGCTTGAGGCCATGGCTCTGGCACCAGTTGTCTGTTTCTATGAGGCCCTTTTGGAGGATGCTTGTGTCAGCTGGAGAGTTGATTATGGCACCCAGTTTGCAGTCATCTGCGAACTTGGTCAGCCACAGTCCTTCCGTGTTGGCCTGTACCTCCGAGAAATATATACCGAACAAGAGAGGTCCCAGGACTGAGCCTTGTGGGACGCCACTTGTAACTGGTTTGGAGTCTGACATGGCTCCAGCAATTCTAACCATGTGGGTTCTGTCCTTGAGCCAGTTTGCAACCCATCTAGTGACATAGGGGTTTACATTTAAGCTGGTGAGCTTATCTATAATGCCCGAGTGGAATATTGTATCGAAGGCTTTTGCGAGGTCCAGGTAGGCTGTGTGGACCACATTCCCCTCATCAATGGCCTTGGTGACTGTTTCAAAGAAATCAACCAGATTTAAGAGGCAGGATCTGCCCTTAACAAAACCGAACTGGGTAGGATCCAGTGTCTGTAGGTCCCCAATATCTTTATTTATGAGGTCCATGATGATCCTTTCCATAGCTTTGCAGACCAAGCTAGTCAGGCTTATGGGGCGATAGTTTCCAGGATCCGTTGAGGCACCACCTTTGTGGAGAGGGACCACTGTTGCTGTATGCCACTCTTTAGGTACATATCCTGTAGTAAGGCTGAGATTGAACAGTAGTTTTATGTTTGGGTTTAGCTCTTCTTGGAGTTCATGTAGGACGCAGCCCGGGACACCGTCTGGTACCACTGATGCTGTGTTTTTTGCTTTGGAGAGGGCGACTCTTACCTGAGCATCTGAGATGTCAGGGGGGCAGCACTCTGCTGGGATAGATATTTGCCCTTTTGGTGGGGAGAGGGGGGAGAAGTTTGCGCTGAACCTGTCAGCTAGGATGTTGGCAATGTCTGTGGGTTCGGTGTATTTTTTGTCATTTTGGACTAATTCTGAGCATATCTGGGAATTCCCACCCTGGTTCCTAACATAACTAAAGAAAGCCTTGTGATTATCCTTAGTGTCCTGTGCAATTTTTCTCTTGAAGCTGGCTTTAGACGATTTTATGAGTGCCTGTAGTTTTTTGCTAATACTGATCAGAGATGCCTTCCCTTTTTGGGATTTTGCTCTATCATGTAGTAGCTTCCTCCTTCTATTGTATAATTTGTTTATGGCTGGGGTCCACCAGACAGAACATCTGCCTTTGGAGGATTGGGTCTTGGTTTTATTTGGAATTGCATGATCCATGCATTCCTGAAGGTGTTCATAGAATGCGTTTATAAAGGATTCTGCAGTCTGGGCCGTATTTTCCACAGGCCCGAGGGCTTTGAAGGATTCCACCTCAGTTTTGAGGAGTGTGAAATTTGCTTTAGAGAAGTTTTTCACTGTGGTTTTCAGGGCAGGGGTGGAGTCGGGATGTGAATATCCAGTAAGATTAGTTTATGGTCTGATCTTACCAGTGAGGGATACACTTCTGGTCTGGAGCATAGAGTCCCCATGTTGGTGATGATCAGGTCCAGTATGTTTTCCCCTCTTGTGGGAGTGGTAACAAGTTGTTCCATAACATTTGAGTTTATAAATTCTAGGAACCTTTGGGCTAGGGTGTTGGAGCTAGAGTAATGCTCCCAGTCTATGTTTGGGTAGTTGAAGTCGCCCAATATAATGGTGTCTGGAGAGACCTTCATATTTTCCAGTGTTCTCAGGAAGGCCGAGTGGGGTTCCTGGGTTTGGGAGGGTGGTCTGTAGCAGGCTATAAACTGGAAGGCAGTTTTACCCACTGTTAGTTGCACATGGATAGTCTCTGATGCTTCGTGCTGTGCCACCAACCTGGAGGTGTGGGTATCTTTGACGAATATTGATACTCCCCCTCCTTTTGTAGTTCGGTCCAAGTTTTGGGGCCGAAAAGCATGGTATGAGGTATAACCTGGTAGTACTGGGGTGCTCTTGGGAGCCTTGAACCAGGTTTCTGTTACTGCACAGATATCGATGTTCTCCATGCTAAGGAGAGTTTCGAGTGCGTGCATCTTGAGGTTTAGATTTCTGGCGTTGAGTAGCATTACTCTTAGTTTCTTATCCCTTGTGATACCTATGGAGGTGGGTTTGTCTTTTGAGCCTTGCCTAAAAAAGGCACTATGGGGGTAGCAAGAGCCTTTGCCAATATCCGAAAGCCTAGGGGTGACAGGTGCAAGCTGTCCCTAGCGAAGCATCGTGGCTTGTCGAGCATGTCATCCCAGGCTAACAGGCATTGGATCCCCTTTGAATGACACCAATACTTAAGCCAATTGTTGAAATTGATCAACTTGTCTTCATATTGTGGCATCATTCTTGGTGAGGGTAAGATGCTACTCAAGGTCAGGGTCATACCGGCCTGGGCTACATGCTCAGAGAGCTCCTCTATGTCTCTTTTCATGTAGTCCAGGAAGGTACGTCTCAGGTCATTCACACCAGCATGGACAATGACTGAGTCATATTTGTACTTGCCTTGGAGTGACCTGAGTGCTTGTGTTATGTGGCGGATCCTAGCGCCCGACAGGCAGCTCACCGTGACCTTCTCCTTGTTCAGCCTGGTGAGCGGGACATCAGTGTGCCTGATGATAGAGTCACCTATTACAAGTGTATCAGCTGTGTTGTTTAGCCCTAAGGGCTGTGACTGTTTGGCACACTGGCTTTGTGAGCTATGTGTTGCACGTGTTTTGTTTTGGGGTAGCGGTTGCTTGGGTGTCTGCTTTGGAGGTCTCTGCTGCTTAGGCAGATTTTTATTTAGAGCCTCCGAGTATGTTTTTGTGTGTTTATGTGTTTGGTTTGCTGTCGTGGTAGGTCTGTGTGAGACTGGAATTGTAGTGAGTGTGGTTTCCTTCTCCACCTGACTGGTTTTGCCAGTACTGAGTTGAGACAGCTTTGCCTCCAGTATGGCTATATGGTTGCATCTCTCACATGTGTTGGAATTTGTTGGGAGGAGGAGAGGGTTGTCTGTGTACATGAGGCAGTTGTAACATTGCCTCAAGATTCCCAGATTCACCAGCTGGACCAGAGAGGAGATTGACAACTGACCTTTGGACATGCTAGAATAGTATTGGGAATTCCTTTATAATTGAAAAAAAAGGGAGAATGGGGAACAAGGTACTCAAGGGGAGTTTGTGAGGGTGTAGTGCTTTTAATTTTTTAGTGCTGACTTATAGAATTGCTTTAGCGAGCAAGTGCCAGGTATCTTAAATGCAATGTGCTACAGGTAACCTAAATGCAAAAACGACAAACAGTAACTTTCTTTCAAGTGAAACAAGAAAATAAGTACAGTAAGGAATGCAGATATCACTAGGGATCGACAAAAGCGATGAAAAGCCGCGTTTTAGGTGGAATTAGCGTTTCAGGGAAATAACAAGCAAACAAACAACAAGCATGCAAACAAAGCTAGATTCAGCAGGCCTGGATCTAGTCTATGCTACAGCAAACAAGGTGTACCAATTTCAGTAAGAAACAGTTCAAATATGCAGGCACTATAAGCCTTTAACCAGAAATTCCCAGCTCAGAAGGGCAGAGTCCAGCCTCTCCTCCCACAAGAGTGCAGACAACGAACCTTCTTAATGTAAAATAACTGGCCTAAAGCCCAAGTGCTTAAACCAGAACTAATACACTTTTAGAGTAACAGACACTGAGCCCTCAATCAGCAGTTCCCAACTTAGAAGGATGTAAGCTACCTGTCCTGCCACCACAGTGCAGGCCACAAACCTTCCTAATGTAAAACAACTGGTCTGAAGCCCAAGTGCTTAATCCAAAAGACTTAGAATGATAGCTACACTTTAATCAAGTTAATACCAAGCAGTAATAAATACAATTGAATACTTTAAAGAATGCCTGGATTAGTGCTCAAGTTATACAAACAAAGCTAGATTCAGCAGGCCTGGATCTAGTCTATGCTACACCACACAAGGTGTACCAATTTCAGTAAGAAGCAGTTCAAATATGCAGGCACTATAAGCCTTTAACCAGAAATTCCCAGCTCAGAAGGGCAGAGTCCAGCCACTCCTCCCACAAAAGTGCAAACCACAAACCCTTTTAATGTAAAATAACTGGCCTGAAGCCCAAGTGCTTAAACCAGAATTAATACACTTTTAGAATAACAGACACTGAGCCCTCAATCAGCAGTTCCCAACTTAAAAGGGTGTAAGCTACCTGTTCTGCCACTACAGTGCAGACCACAAACCTTCTTAATGTAAGCAACTGGCCTGAAGCCCAAGTGCTTAAACCAGAATTAATATACTTTTAGAATAACAGACACTGAGCCCTCAATCAGCAGTTCCCAACTTAGAAGGATGTAAGCTACCTGTCCTGCCACCACAGTGCAGGCCACAAACGTTCCTAATGTAAAACAACCGGTTTGAAGCCCAAGGGCTTAATCCAAAAGACTTAGAATGATAGCTACACTTTAATCAAGTTACTACCAAGCAGTAATAAATACAATTGAATACTTTAAAGAATGCCTGGATTAGTGCTCAAGTTATACAAACAAAGCTAGATTCAGCAGGCCTGGATCTAGTCTATGCTACAGCAAACAAGGTGTACCAATTTCAGTAAGAAGCAGTTTAAATATGCAGGCACTATAAGCCTTTAACCAGAAATTCCCAGCCCAGAAGGGCAGAGTCCAGCCTCTCCTCCCACAAGAGTGCAGACCACGAACCCTTTTAATGTAAAATAACTGGCCTGAAGCCCAAGTGCTTAAACCAGAATTAATACATTTTTAGAATAACAGACACTGAGCCCTCAATCAGCAGTTCCCAACTTAGAAGGATGTAAGCTACCTGTTCTGCCACTACAGTGCAGACCACAAACCTTCTTAATGTAAAACAACTGGTCTGAAACCCAAGTGCTTAAACTAAAAGGCTTAGAATGAGTTACACCAAGCAGTAATAAATACAATTGAGTACTTTTAAGATGACGCAAAAGCAAAATAAAGTAGGAAGAAACACAAATACAGTAAAAGCAGATACTTTTTTTTTTTTTTTGAGTGAGCAAATGAGATGGGCCCAGGAGTTACAGGACAGAAACAAGTGCAAATGGAGGCCTTCAAATCAGAAAGTTGAGAGAGATGGAAGACCGCCCAAACGGCCAATAACTACAAATTCTGGGCCAGAACCACTCCTTATGTGGTAGACAGGTTACCTAGTGCTTACCACTCCCACTGATAAGCTAGAAGGCTTCCCTCCAACACAGAAAGGCTTGGGGGGCTCAGAAGCTTACAAATAGTCCTGGATACAGCAAATCTGTATCTGGAACACTAATTACAGGAAAGGTAGGAAACAGGCTTACAATTTTTTTTTCAGAAAAGTAGCAAAAACAGTAGTAAAAACAATTCACATGCAGTGCAAGCTGGCACACTTGAGTATGTAGCAATATTAGTCCACACACAGTTTGAAAAATTGTAATTAAATTAAAAAGGACTAAAAGCAAGTGCAGAAAGGGTTTATTAGGTAGAATGCGGTAAAGAGATGGGACTGGGGGAGTGTCCTAGATCAAATCTACAGTGGGGCGGGCACTGCAAAAGTCACCAAATTTAAACTACAACCAAGAACAGGGAAGGGGGGTGGGGAAAGTTTCAACAGAGATGTGAGGAATCAGAGCGCAAATTATAAAACCAAAAAAATATATACTGATCTCTGTATATTTGCGGAACAGTAAGACAACAGATATCTAAGCAACAATTTAGCTCTATAATACAGAATAATATGGAAAAATATACTCAGCTCTATATATTTGCAGATAGTCTTGTAAGGCTGTCTCTCAACACACAGGTTCCACTTTAAATGCAGACTGCTGCTATTAACAGGTCAAATTAAGGGAACCTAACACAAGCTATAGAAACCAAAATGGGGGTGGGGGGTGGAAAAGACAGTTTCAACAGAGATGTGAGGAATCAGAGTGCAAATTATAAAACCAAAAAAATATATACTGATCTCTATATATTTGCAGAACAGTAAGACAACAGATATCTAAGCAACAATTTAGCTCTATAATACAGAATAATACAGAAAAATATACTCAGCTCTATATATTTGCAGATAGTCTTGTAAGGCTGTCTCTCAACACACAGGTTCCACTTTGATATGTTAAAGTAAAAAAAGTTTCTTATTTATATTATAAATACTGACTCTCTCCTAAGATCATATTTTCCAAACTGGCCTTTGTGTACTGTTTTAATTATGACAACATTTATATCTGAAAGCCTTCATGAAGAATTCCATCTCTGGACATCACCTTTTAAGACCTGAGCACATAAAGATATCTTGATAATGTTATACTGTAGTACCAGCTGCCTTTCATATAAAGACAGAAAAGAGTAGCAATATTTATAGATACTGCTACTGTATCCTTTTGTGTAATAATTTGGGTATTATTTGTAATAACTGGGGTGTTCTCACTACTGAGAAGCATTGTCTTGATTGAAATGTTTATCCATTTATTGGTTGGTTGGTTGATATTTTGCTGACCCCTTTAGACTTGTTGGGAAGTACCCACTTTCACAGGGCACTCTTTTTTGTTTTGTCTCCAGCCTACTTGTATGCTGTTTCAGATTTCTCCTTAGACTGAAAACTTAATCAAGGTAATCCTGTTTTTCTTCTTTTATTTATTTTTTTGTTAACCAGGTTAGTCCCACTAGACTAGTATGGGGAGACCTGAACTGGTATTTATACTGCTAGGAGAAATTTGGCCAGGGCATCTGAGAACTTCTACTCATAGCGTAAGGGGAAGACATTGTGTTATGTTTCTGTTCTCCAGTTTCCATTCCAGGTGCAAATGTGGCCCAGAGAGACTGGAGGAGCTATGGCGAGTAAAAATCACCATGAGGAGTTGTTGTATAGTTCTGAATTGGTAAAATCACTACCAGTAATAGAAGAAAGTGAGTGGAAAATGGAGGAATCATTTGCATCAGAGGAGAAGGAGATACTAGAGCAGAGCATCTCAGCAGAGGAGACACAGGTTGACTCGGAAAAAGTATTTCAGCAGAAGCTCTTTGAAGAAGAAATGGAGAGTCAAATGGAATGCATTATTACAACCCTTGAGTCCAGAGGGTTGAGAGATGATTATTTGGAGTAGATGATTAATCAAAGTGAGAAAATGACACAGTAGTATTGTGGAGTGAAATAATGCAGAAAATAGAAGAAGGTGGGAGAGAAGGTAAATCAGATGTGACGATATAAGCATAAACCATGAAAAAGAGGGGAGGAAGAAATGAAGGAAACAAAGAGAAAGTATACTGTTGGAATAAGCAGAAAAAACAGAATGTCTTAGACAGGTATGAAGTCTGGGATTCCTTGATTGCACCTTTAGGTGTTACTGCAAAGGAGGTACGAGCTTTCATTCTTATTAAGAAAGAGACTTTTTGTGAGTTGTTATTTTAAAATGGAGAGTTTATGGAAAAATTTATAGGAAAATATGAGCAAAAAAGAATGCATATCCTTGGTCAGAATATGTTATTTAATCCTTTTTTAGACAAACAAAAATAAAACTGGTTCACTTTAGAACTGAGGTTGAACCTTTGGATTTAAAGATGCATTTATTGACAGTTTGCAAAGAAGTAATGGACACAACAAAGGTTTATGATGAAAGAGGTATTTGGACTTGGGATGGTAATGTGGTATTATTTTAAATATGGAAAATAATAATGTAAAGCATATACCAAGTGTTATAAATGTGAATGGTAACAAAGGTTTTGTAAGATACAGGGGCAACTCAAAACCTGTTTTTCTGTGGAAAAGATGATCATTTAATTGGTGAATGTAATAAAAGGAAATGTTTTGTATGTGGAAAGAAAGGATATGAGGCAAAAAATGTGAATTAAAATGTAAAAAACGCGGCAGTACCAGACATGCATGGTTAGAATGTGATAATGATGAACAACAAGTTGAAGTTGAAGAAAATATACAAGATTTGAAACAAGTTATAAATATAATTCAGGAAGGTACAGATCAGAATGATACAGATAAGGTTATAGAAAATAATGTTAAAGAAAAAGAAATAAAAGAGAGGAAGAAAATCATGAGACAAGTGAAGAAGAATATATAAATTGGAAAGTAGTTAAAGGAAGGAAGAATTTGATAGGGAAAAGGGTTAAAGAAAGGAAAAGAAAATATAAATTCATGTCAAGTAGAGAGATCAAGAAAGACAAAGGATGAGATCTATCTTTTTTCTTCATTTTAGTCCTTCTTTTTATTAAAAAATGAAAATATTAGCTAGTACGAAAAATATTAAGAGGAGAATAGGTATACTAGAATGGCATGCTTTGTTAGATGTTCATGTTATCATATTAGAATATATTAAACTATTAACAGAGGAAGAAAGAATGCAAACAGAAAAAATGTGGAATGGAACAATCATATAGAATACAGGAAAAGAAATGTGCTCTGGTATTTGCATATCATATTAAGGGAACATCAAAGTATTAGATGTGACAATAGTGGAATTGGGATATATTACTGTATTAGATTTAAGATGGAATACAAGTGTTTTTAGAATTATAGCCATATATGTATATGGTACAATATAAAAGGGAAAATGTTTAGAAAGCTTCTAAATTATTTATGTGTTTATATGGATATAATATTGGTAGGAGACTTCAATTGTTATTTGAGACTAAACAAGAAGAAAGGATATGATGTTAAAATAGTTAATAAGATTATGAAATGTGGCAAACTATATGTATGGGAAAATAGACATTGGACTTGTATAATAAATGAGATTATGACCAAATTGATTTTTTGGTATCGGATAGTTTAAAGAATATGCAATTAGAAATAAAAAACTTGATTTTCTGACCATTTAGCAATATGGATAATAGAGCAAGAAAAGGAAGAGTATATAAAAAATAGGGAAAATAATCAAAAGATTAAATGAAAAGAATTAGAATAAGATGACAAAAAAGTAATATTTACATTATGGGAAAATCACATAGGTATGAGAATTTTATGAAAACTGAACAACATTGATTAGTTTTAAAGAAAAATATAAAACTTGCTTTCTAGAATGTATTAAAATAAGAATAAGAAAAAGAAAAAAAAAATATATATATATATATATATATATATATATATATATATATATATATATAAGAAATTATGGCAAGCTGTATTTTAAGATATATTAAAAAAGAGATTTTTATAAAAAAGGAAAATAACTATGTGAAAAGAATCAAGTAAAGATTAATAAGTTGCTATACAAACAAAAATATTGTGTAAAAAAAAAGAAGGAAAAAGTAGCACCTTATTTAAATTGATTAGTAAAAGAAGAAAAAAGAATAATAAGGGGGCTAAAAAATAAAGAAGGAAGACAAGTGAATACACAAGAAGATATACTTGAAACCATTAAGAAGTATGTTACAAAATTGTTTGCTAAAAAAGAAATAAAAGTTAAAATGAAATATGAAATAAGTAAGTTAACCAATGATGATAATGAATATTTGGAAAATAATATAAGTATTAATGAATTAAATGAAGTTTTGAAAGATATAAATATGAATACAGCAACATGTTTGGATGGTATTGAATACCATATGTATAATAGAATGGAGTATTGGCAAAAAGTCAAATTTGTTAAAGTATTGAAGGAATGGTTGGAAAAGGGGATCAGTTTAAAGATATATGTATAGGGGTCATAAGGATTAGATAGAAAATGGGGATAAGGCTGACATAAAGAATTGGAGACCAATAACCTTAAATAATGCAGATTATAAGATTTTCATGAGAACTATAACTAGAAAACAAATAAAATAGAAAAGTTATAGCAGCAAACTGTTTATGAATGGAAAGGAAAAGGAACTCAAGATTTATTATGGATTAATAAAGAGGTAGTAGATGATTTTGTAAATAAAGCTGATACAAAGATTATGACAGGAGATTTAAGTAAAGCATATGACAGAATTCATCATGAATCATTATAGAATATTTTGAATGCATATAATATAGGTAACAAAATAATATATATATATATATATTTAAATCAGTTTATGAATTATGCTAAAATTGATGGTAATAGATGGATAAGTAATGAATTAAAACTACAATTGGGAATAAGACAAGGCTGTCCTGCTAATATCATTCTTTCATTGGTTATGAATGTAATAATGAATACAATTAATAAAATGTTTGATATTGTAGTATATAAAATGGTAAATTAATTACAATTACCTTTAATGTATACTTATGCTGATGATATTATAATAATTACAAGTAATAAGGAAGAAATGAAGAAAGCTATTAAAAAATTAAACTGTTTATTAAACAAAATTGATTTATGTATAAATAAAAAAAGAAAAGGATTTGTTTAGTAGGAAGCATAAGAGATGTAAAACTTAATACGGAGGCTACAGATGTTATAGGCATTATGTTCGGACAAAATCTATATAAAGAAGAGCAGTAGAAAACATTATTTAATGAATTAAAAGACATGACCTCTTTTTGGAAATCATTTTGTTTTTCGTGTAGAAAGAAAGTTTATTTGATAAATATTATGACACTAGGAAGGATTGCATATATGGCAAATGTTTATATGGTCCTAACAAGATATGAAAAGTAATTGATGAATATATTATTTTCTTTCATGTGGGGTTTCAAGTTGAATCCTGTTAAGAGAGGAATTTTGTATGGAAAGAGTTAGAAACTGGAAAAAAGAATGCAATGAAGATGAGATTTAAATGGTATAAAAAGATTTATGAATGTAATGATTTTCTATGGAGATTGTTTATAAGAAAGTTACCGGTTAAGGCAAAGATGCCTTACAAAGGTAAACAAAATTGAGTATGTCATGAATGTGGAGAGTATGAAACAACAGAAAAGATTTTTTTCTGAAATGTATGAGAGTTAAAGTGTTATGGAATGAAGTAAGAAAATGTAATATATGCAAAGAAATTACAAAAGTGGAACAGTTAAATATGGATATGATTGAATTTGTTTTTTATGGTGTAAAAAAAAACCAAGAAAACGTAAAGAAAATGGACAAAATAATATTCTATATTTCATGGACAATATGGACTGAAAGAATAAATGAAATTAAGTTAAATGGAAAATGGGTTTTGGCAAAGATTTTGGTTGTGGAAAAAAGGGTGGGGGAATGACTAAAATATAATGTATAAAATGTGAAAAGTTTGTAAATATGTGTAAATAATTTAAATATGTAAATAATAAGTATTGTATATAAGACATGTATTTCAATTAAAAACCTACTCATTTTGTGTACTGGGATGCTGTTTGCGCTGGCACTTCCTGCTTCCAGTCTGAGCATGGAGGTTGCTCATAGAAGCAGGAAGAAAACAGAAATCAGAAATCAGAAAAGATGGAGGCAGTTATGAGCCACAAATTGAACAAAACTGAAGTTAACAGCATGGTGTTAAAGGTGATAGAAAAGGCAAGAGAGTCTTGCATTTGGCAAGATGGTGCAGTTAAAGGATTAGTAAAGGCAGTTAAGCCTTTTCAAGGGCAGTGTGCAGATGTGAAGGAAAAGGCAGTTGCTCCTCTGACTGATTCTGAGGATATTTTTCAGCAAAACCTCTTTCAGAAAGAGGTATCAACAGAAGAGAATTGAAACAGGCATATTTTTTAATTTCATCAGGTTTATTAATAGTAGAAGAAGGAATCCTGATGATAGGCTTTTCAGATCATTGGACAGTTTGAATTGTGCTAAAAGGAAATTCTAACTATATAAGAATAGGGAAGGGTTTAAAAAGAATAAATGAGGTGAAATGGAAGGATGAAGGGAAACTGATATATTAAAGTTATGGCAGGATCATGCAGAAATGAAAGAATTTTATAAGGATTGGCCAGAATGGTAATTGAGTTTTAAAGAGAAGCATAAAAGGAGTTATTTAATATGGGAAAAAAGAAAAAATAAAAGGAGAAAAGTTATGAAAGTTTTTTTTTATTAAAGAACAAGAGTTACATGAGTTAAATATGAAAAAATAGAACATCTACTGTAAAAGCGAAAATATTTTTGGAAGGCAAAAAAGAGGAAATTGACCCATATTTGAGTAAAATAATCAAAGACATTAATACGTTTATGAGAGAAATGAAAGACACATTAGGTATAATACAAAATACGTAATAGAAAATTATGGAAATTATAAAAGAGTATATTAAGACATCATTTAAAGGACAAATAATAACAACCAATAAGAAATGGAAAGTAGGTACCTTTTCTGATAAAGACACTAAGGAGCTGTGAAAATTGTAATAGAGAAATTAGAAAATGTATCAGAAATAGTTAACTTAGAATTGACAGCAGGTCTGGATCGAATATTATATGGGATGTATAAGGATATGACATTAAATAAAAAATGGTTCTTAAGGGTATTAAATGAATGGCTAGATAGATTATTTCTGTATAAAGAATTGTGTAGTGGTGTAGTCAAATTGATTTGGAAAAAGGTGATAAATGGGGTCTATATTGCAACATTGAACGCTAACAACAGCGAATGATGTTAATTCGACACATTTTCAGCGAAAGCTGAAAATGTCAAATCCACAAAACAGCGATTTCTTTCCAAGGGAAAGAAATTGCTGTTCCAACCCCTCAAAAAAAAAAAAAAAACATTACACACTTCCAAACACATACACGCATACCCAATCCTAATTATACCCCCCCCCAAAAACCAGTAAACAACTAAATACACATATGCACATAACCCAGCTATACATTTAATGAAAAAAACAGTAGACATTTTAAACCATATGTACTTACCTTAACCCGCACCCTAACCCTAAGGTCAGTAACTCTCGCACATTTACATAAACAGCTCCAAACACATACACACTTACCTTAACCCTAATTCTACCCCCCAAAACAAAAGTAAACAATTGAAAACACATACACATGTAACTCAACCATACATCTAATACAAAATATAAAACAGTAAACACTTTCAAACATATGCACTTACCTTAACCCGCACCCTAACCCTAAGGTCAGTAACTGTTGCACAATCATGCTAGGGAGCTATACCGGACAAGGGACCACACTACACTTCAGAACACAGCAAAACAACGAAGTGGTCAAGTGACTTCTTTCCCAGGGAAAGAATTCGCTGAACAGCCGCTTCGCTGTTTTGCCTGTTCGCTCTACATTTGTCAACGAAAATGCATTAGACATAATGCGTTTTCGTTGTACTCATAGGAACCCGATAAATGTAAGATACAGAATTAGAGACCAATTTACTGAATAATACAGACTATGATATTTTTATGGAAATTCTACAAAAAAGAATGGAAGAGAAAAGAAGTAAAATTATAAATAAGTGTATATATATATATATATGGTATAAAAGGAAAAAGAGTTCAAGGATTGTTATTGATAATTAGGGAATTAGGGAATAAGTAGATGACATATAGAAATGTTCAAGCAAAATTCATAGGGGATTTAAGTAAAGCATTTGATTCAATTCATAATGCATTGTGGGAAATATTTGAAGCATTTAAGTGAAAAGATAAGAAATGTTTGCATTGCATCATATAGGTTTAATAAGACATCATTAAAAGGTTGGTTAAGTGAAGATATATTGCTTGACAAAGATATAAGACAAGGGTGTCCATTGAGTGTATTATATTTGTGTTAGCACTGAATGTGAGTTCAGTACACGTTGATAAAGAAATGGGAAGCATGAGTTATATTTCTAAAGAAGGGATAAGGATGCCAGTTTTGTTAACCTATGCAGTAGATATTATTCTTGTTGCAAAAGATCAGGCAAGAATGAGTGTTGTGATAAACTATTTACAAGAGGATATACAGGTAATAAGATTACCTATAAATAAATAAAAAAGTCAAGGATTAGGTTTTGAAGGTACAATAGAAGGCACCCAAATCAATATAACAAAGATAAAATTACTTGGAATAAGTCTTGGGAAATAAGAAAATACAGAGATGATATGAAAAAAATTTGAGAAATGAAAATTACTTTCTGTCTTGAAAATCTTTTATATTATCGTTTAAGAAAAATATACTTAAGTAATTCAGTTTTACTGTCTATAATTGTTTAATTAGAAAGTGTTTAAGTATTCCTTTACAATATGAGAAAGAAGTGTATAATACAGTTTTTCTTTTATTTGGGGTTCTAGATTGAACCCAGTTAAAAAGGGGTTTTGTATGTTAACAAGGAAGAAGGAGAACTAGGTTTGACAGACCCAATAGTTTATACAGCTTCTTTACAGTTATATAGAATAATGAAATGTTTAAAGAAGGAAGGTGTTTCCCTCTGATCACATATATTAAGAATAACATATAGAATGGAATGGTTGAATTGTTTCAATTTTAAAAGAAAGAGAATATGTTATAATAATGAAATACAAAATTATCAGCATACAATTATACTTTGGAAAATAAATGCTATTGAGATTGAAAGCGAGAGAAAACTATGGTATAACAATATTATGGAAAAGTATTTTCATGTATATCCATGGAAAGAGTTGCACAAAGAAAAAAAAGAGTGCAATAAAAGCAAGAATAAAAAAATGTAAAAATATGTTGAAGTGTCAAGATTTCTTATGGAGGTTAACAATACAAAAACTATCAGTGAAGGTGAATATGCCCTACAAAAGTAAAAAGGATAGAAACTGCATTTATTGCAATGAATTGTTCCCCTCTACTCATCACTCATTAGACCCATTATAAAGTACAATGCCCCTTTTGATATGTACCTCACAAGACATCTACAACAACTGAAAAGGCCGCAGAAATACCTCACAAAGAGGATTACCAGCCTCAAACAGATGCCCTACACAGACTGTCTTAAATCTCCAGCTTTACTCCATCGCATATCGCCTACTCAGAGGTGATCTCTGCCTAACATACAAAGCTATGTCAAGTCCAGAGCTGTTGGACATGCTCCACTTAAAGAAGTCCCAATCCCTCTGAGCTACACACTCTAGGGACCTAAACCTTGTCACCACAATAAACAGAACATGCTGGAGGGATAGATTCCTGTCCCAGAGACTTCCCATACTCTGGAATAAACTACCTAGCTATATCAAACAAAACTCCTCATTAGTACTCTTCAAGAAAAATCTTGATGATCAGATGGTAAATAGAAAATTCACCCCAGGGATCACTTCTGTGGCTCTGCTCGACAGTGGCACAGGAAAATAATTTTCTTGGGTGGCAAAAGCCAGGGTACCTTTTTGGCTGGGCTTGTATAGGCCCTAGGGCCCATAGCATAGTACCTACCTATGAACCTATGAATTTAAAACTAAGGAATTTTTTTTTTTTTGGTGCAGAAGAGTTAAAACTTTATGGAAGAAGATATTGGATTTTAATTATTTAGAGGGCTTCATAGAAGTAAATAAATTATGTATGGACATGATTTAATTTGGATATTATAATAACAAAAGCAGAAACTGTGTAAACAAAATTGATAAGATGTTTTGTATAATGTGTTTGATTTGGAATCAAAGAGTGAAGGAAATTATGCTTAATGAAATGTGATTTTGCTACGATGTTAAAAATAAGGTTTTGGTTATGGAAGTTGAAGTGGGGGTCAGACAGAAAGAAATGATTATCTCTTTTGAAGAGGCTGTAAGAGGAAGTCATGTTGCTTTGTGTGGAAATTGTAAATAATGTAAATATTGCATATAGTGTAAATTATGTATTCTTCTTCTTCTTCTTCTTTCGGCTTTTCCCGGTTAGGGGTCACCACAGCAGATCATCTGTCTGCTCATGATTGGCAGTGGAGTTTTACGGTGCCGAGTTGCCAGCCCGGCCCCCAACCTTCCACAGAAGGCACACACACACACACACACCTAGGGCCAATTTAGAGTGTCCAGTCCACCTACTGCATGTCTTTGGGATGTGGGAGGAAACCGAAGCACCCGGAGGAAACGCAAGTGACCACAGGAAGGACATACAGACGCCGCACAGAAGGCACTCCAGCTGAGAATCAAAGTGGAGAACCTCTTGCTGTGAAGCGGCAACGCTAACCGCTGTACCACCATGGCCGCTCCAGTGTAAATTATGTATATGGAATGTAAATAAGTATTAATAATTTTAAAGCAAAGGACCCCTACTTTTTTGATAGGATCTTTTACCTCTACCTGAACTACCACCAACTCAAGCAGATGGGATGTCAGTTTAATTTCTCATCTGAAGGACACCACACTCAGGTGTACAACACTGCCCTTATGCTGCACTGCAGTGTCAGAAATCAATCTACCTAGTGTAGGAATAAGCCAACAGCCTGCTGCACCAAATGTGAGTG